>NC_090754.1:74947430-74952430 GCF_036898095.1 Palaemon carinicauda
ATATATATATATATATATATATATATATATATATATATATATATATATATATATATTCGTAATGTATGTAGTTGTAAAACATCGATCATTTTGCAATTTCCCTTAGTCTAATCCAGTTATTGAAGTAGAAAGCTTCACACACATTAAGCACAGCATATTATTATTCAGTTGTGTAAAGACCTACAACAACAGAGTTGACCTTTTCAAGATCTATTTTTTTTTTCTTCTTCTTCTCTTCCTATCAGGAACCCAGTAACGCCCAGAACAGGTCCCTTAGGGGTCACCTCATTCGGTCATTTGTGGGAGTTGTTTTGTGGCTAAGGAGGGGGAGTTGGGGGGGGGGATTTGGGTAGGGGGTAGGGGTATGCAGGGTCGTTGAAGATCGGGTGGATGAGGAACTATAGCGGAGAGAAGAAAGGAAGAGCGAGTTTTCTTGAGGGGGTGGCTGGGTTGTGGGTAGATCCAGTCGGGGGGGGGGGGGGTGGCTAAAAAGGTTGGAAGTGTTTGCTTAGTTTATTGTTTATTTTTCTGCTATATTTTGAGCTTGATTTTGTTTATTTTTCTGCTATATTTTGAGTTTAGTTTTGTTTATTTTTCTGGAATATTTCGAGTTTTATTTTGTTTATTCTTCTGCTATATTTCGAGTTTGAGTTTGTTTATATTTCTGCTATATTTCGAGTTTTATTTTGTTTATTTTTCTGGTATATTTTGAGTTTGATTTTGTTTATTTTTCTGCTATATTTTAAGTTTAATTTTGTTTAATTTTTTGCTATATTATGAGTTCAATTTTGTTTATTATTCTTGTATATTTTAAGTTTAATTTTGTTTATTTACCCGTTGTATTTTGAGTTCTATTTTTTCGGTTATAGTTTCAGTTTAATTTTTGTTTTCGGCTTTTGTGTTTAATTTTGTTTATTGTTTGCCTATATTTTGAGTTTAGTTTTGTTTATCTTTTTAGTTTGATTTTGTATATTTTTGGCTCTATTTTGAGTTTTATTTTGTTTTAAATTCTGCTATATTTTCAGTAAGATTTTCTCTTTTGTTATTCTCATAGTTATATATTTTCTTTTGATTATTCGCATTTTTTGGCGAGGTTTTTGGGAAAATTGTGTAATAATTACGTGATAGCTCAAGAACTTGAATTACTGCTCCTAATATCTGTTCTTCATTAAAATTATGGTTATTATTTCATTATTCGTAGTGATGTGATGTCATTATTGCTATTATACTCAGTATGCGTTGCAACTAAATATGCGTTAGTGAAAGTTGGAAATAATTTTATTAACATATTTTACTTTTATAAGTATTAATACTATTTTAATTGATGATATTTTTATTTTTTATTATTACTATTTCTATTATTTAAAAAATGATGTGAAAGTATTAATGATGAAAACCGATAATTAAAAACAGTTTTACTACATTTCATAATGTTAATTGCTAATTTTTATTATTTTTTCTTTCTTTTCCTTATTATTGTCTTATTATTATCCTTCCGTTTGTGATATCGACATCATCACTTACTTCAAATGAGAGAGAGAGAGAGAGAGAGAGAGAGAGAGAGAGAGAGAGAGAGAGAGAGAGAGAGAGAGAGAGAGAGAGAGAGAGAGAGAGAGAGAGAGAGAGAAAGGTGGTTCTGGCAACATCTAGATCTTTTCGAGATGTTGAAGATAGAAATGATGATTTTCGAAATGTTTCCCTCTCGAACTTTGCTTCTGACGCAATCAAGGTCGATAAGCAAATGCCCTGATTGGCTGCTTGAATGTGCTTGCCCCGTCACTGCAAAGCAGAATCTGATTGGCCCGTTACAAACCCCCCTTTTACCCCCCTCTTCCAAAGCGCTCACCAACTTCATCCGTGTCATGATTCTGAAATGAGTGATGTTTCGTTCCAGCAATATTCTCAAATGAACGTGGAAATAATTTATGTATGTGTACAGCTGAATTGTTGTTGTAATCCTGCTATTGTTTTTTTCTATTTGTTGTTTGACCTCAGCTGAGTATCGTCCAGAGCCTCGTTTTACCTTGGAAAGAATTTGACCTCTCCTGGTTACTAAGATGCTAAAGCTCTATCTATGCGACTTCCCCCTCTCACTCTTTGTATCTCGGCTCGATCCATCCTTGAATTTTAGATTCTTTCACTGGCTTCGGACGTGCACAAGGTCACTCAATTCACGAGTGAGAAATGTTAGGATGATGAAGGGAAACCAGAATCGCCTGGGCCAATCACCATCAAGATCGCCAACCCACCGCGGGCAACTAGCCAATCATCGATCTCAAGGGTACCCCACTTTCTGCCGGGAAGTACACTCCAATTGGTCGGGCTGCCGTGACGTCATCCAGGTGGCCCCAATAATCTACCCGGGATTGGTAAGCCCCAGATGACGTAGACCGGGTGGCCCCAAAATGGGAGTGGTGATTGGGTGACAGGCCTTGGTGACGTCAGAGTCTTCCATGTGATGGAGATAGCAAGCGTGGGTATGTGGCAGTTGCAAGTTGAAAGTGGATCAGGAGGCAGCGCAGACAAGTACGTTCTGAAGTGTTCTCGTGTATATCTGCCTGTCTGTATGTCTGTCTCAGAGGCAGCTGGACGGGGTTACCTCCAAGATATATTATTGCAAAGTTGATTTTTGGTGCGCTTACGGGTGTTGAGCTTTTGTGCAATCAGAGATTTTCTTGGAAAATGTGTTCATGGGAATCAAGATGAAGTTTATCTTATTATTATGTTTAGTTGAAAGATTATCCTCATGTTTATTTCAATACGATTTGTGCATTATTGTATATTGTTTGCAAAGTTTCTTGGAGTTAAATGATTATAAAACTTTTTGATTTGCCTTTGATACATGGTTTATAACTTTATGAAAATTAAAACTTTTTTCTAAAATATTCTATAATGAATGGAAACTACTTTTTTTTATTTACTCGAACGAATGATTGTATTATAAACCTCCAATTATTTATAAGACTCCATTTAACCCTTTCTACCCAGTTAGTTAAAAGAAAAGTGCCAAAAAGCCAGATTCCCTTAGGAAGTGGTTTGTTCCACATCGATAATGTTTCAGACCACAAGAAACTGTAATATCATTATCAGATCTGAAAGCTTCAAAAGTTTTACTCTAATTCTACGGAAAATATAAATATGCCCATTGTCGTAGTTCATTGAATTGGCTTTTGACTTCCAGAAAATATCTTTTATGCCTAAAACAGTAAGGTTTATATACTGTATAAATATCTTTAAACATTTACAAAATATATTTGGGGAAAATATATACATTTAATTAATTTTTTCGCAAATAGGCAAATATTTTTGATAGATATCTTTATGTATAATATGTTTATCAAGAGTTCGGTTCTTCAGCTGAAAAAAAAAAAACATGATTTTTCTCAAATTATCGAATCTACACGAAAAAGATTTATTTTTTTAGAACGATGGACTAAATGGTTTTATAAGTGACCTAGAAAGACTTTTTTTCTTCTCAAGTGAATAGAGGAGTTACTAAATGGAATTACAAGTGACTAAGAAAGACTTTTTTCTTCTCAAGTGAATAGATGTACTAAGGGATTTACAAGTGACTAAGAAAGACTTTTTTTTTTTCCTTGTCAAGTGAATAGATGAGTTACTAAATGGAATTACAAGTGACTAAGAAAGACTTTTTTTCTTCTCAAGTGAATAGAGGAGTACTAAAGGATTTACAAGTGACTAAGAAAGACTTTTTTTCTTCTCAAGTGAATAGATGAGTTACTAATTGGATTTACAAGTGACTAAGAAAGACTTTTTTCTTCTTAAGTGAATAGTGGAGTTACTAAATGGAATTACAAGTGACTAAGAAAGACTTTTTTCTTTTGAAGTGAACAGATGAGTTGCTAAAGGAATTTACAAGTGACTAAGAAAGACTTTCTTCTTTTGGAGTGAATAGATAAGTTACTAAATGGAATTACAAGTGACAAAGAAAGACTTTTTTCCTTCTCAAGTGAATAGATGTACTAAATGATTTACAAGTGACTAAGAAAGACTTTTTTCGTCTCAAGTAAACAGATGAGTTACTAAATGGATTCATAAGTGACTTAGAAAGACTAGTTATTCCTTTTGGAAGGAATAGATAAGTTATTTAATGAATTTATGTGAACAGAACGACTTTTTTTTCTTCTCAAGTGAATACTTAAGTTACTAAGTGGATTTACAAGTGACTAAGAAAGACATTTTTATTGTTCTCGAGTGTATAGATGAGTCATTGAATAGATTTGTATGCAACTAAGAAAGACTTTTATTTTCTTAAGTGAATAGACGAGTTACTAAATAGATTTAAAAGTGACTAAGAAAGCCTTTATGTTATCGTTCTTAATTAATAGATCATTTACTAAATAGATTTTTACGTAACTAAGAAAGACTTTCTTTTTCCTTCTGAAGTGAACAGACGAGTTACTAAATAGATTTAAAATTGCCAAAGAAATAATTTTTTTTTCTTAAGTAAATAGATCAGTTACTAAATAGATTTGTAAGTAACTAAGAAAGCCTCTCTTTTATTTTCTTAATTGAATAGACGAGTTACTAAATAGATTTAAAAGTGACTTTGAAAGACTTTTTTCATCTTTTCAAGTGAATAGACGAGTTACTAAATAGATTTAAAAGTGACTTTGAAAGACGATTTTTTATCTTTTCAATTGATTAGCGAGTTACTAAATAGATTTAAAAGTGACTTTGAAAGACGTCTTTTATCTTTTCAATTAAATAGACGAGTTACTAAATAGATTTAAAAGTGACTTTGAAAGACGTTTTTTTTATCTTTTCAATTTATTAGCCGAGTTACTAAATAGATTTAAAAGTGACTTCGAAAGACGTCTTTTATCTTTTCAAGTGAATAGACGAGTTACTTAATGGAATTACAAGTGACTAAGAAAGACTTTTTTTCTTCTCAAGTGAATAGATAAATTACCAAATGGATTCATAAATGACAAAGAAAGACTTTTTTCTTCTCAAGTGAATAGGTGAGTTATTAAATA
>NC_090754.1:74957430-74961132 GCF_036898095.1 Palaemon carinicauda
ATATTTTTGTCTTTTACCGTGGTACTTTCAGATATTTACTTTATTTTGGGAGTATTCCTTGTCCCTATAGTAGCCTCTGAAACACTTTCGCTACTCGCGTAATGAGGCTACACTTTAACTACTGGAATTTGAAGGAAAACATTTGTGATTTAGGTGTAAACGGATAAAATTAGTCTGTAAGAGGCTATTTATATGTAGATTTTCAGTATTCTGGAAGATGAATTGTGTCCAAAGTTAGTGATAACCTCGGTAGGTGCTGTTTTGCTTAACCGTCGCCTAATAGTCATGTCTTCTCCATCATGAGGCTCAATACTACTCAGATTTCTAGAAGTTTTATCCCAGCTGTGACCAAGTTGTGGAATGATCTTCCTAATCGGGTACTTGAATCCGTAAAACTTCAAAAGTTCGCACTTCCAGCAAATGTTGTTATGTTGAACAGGCCGTCATAACTCTTTTTTTATAGTTTATATATGAAAGATATGTTTTAATATTTTATTTACCTGTTCATTATTTATTTATTTCCTTATTTACTTTCCTTACTGGTGTATTTTTCCTTGTTGGAGCCCTTGGGCTTTTACCATCCTGCTTTTCTCACTAGGGTTGTAGCTCAGCTAATAATAATAATAATAATAATAATAATAATAATAATAATAATAATAATAATAATAATAATAATAATAATAATAATAATAATAACAACAACAATAATATCTTGAGAAACCTTTCGTCAACTATGGCCTCATTTCAAAAGTTGGTTATTATGCCTTTGTTCATTTGCTGTTGATGTTATAATTTCCATCTTATATTTATCAGAAACTTCGCTTTCAGCTTAGAGTAAACTCCTCGACAGAACCTCTTCTGTATTAGTGAATCTTCACCCTAAAGAAAATCCAAGATGCAGAAATAAACATACGAACATTAAAAGAATACCTTCCATTACGACGATTAATACTGATTGTTCTTTTGTCTTGATGGAGAAGATTAGATGAAGTGAGATTGCCTGAGAATGAGATGATTGAATGGAAAGTATCTGCACGTTGAGATGATTGAATTGCAAATGTCTGGATGTTTGTATTTAATCGAAGTGAGACTTTTATTGAGATGAGGGAACCGTATTTCCATATCAAGCGAAGGTTTTCATCTAGAAATATTAACATGATTGGAATGAGGTCGTATGACATTATGGGCTTTTTCCACAAAAGTAATTGTTAATGTTGTAACTTATTGATAGGAATAGTGAATGTTTGTAGAGACCGTAAACATGCAATTCTAGGCTAACCCAGTAATCTTCATCGTTATATGTGAATGTACATATTCAATTGGTTAATGTATGTATGTATACTGGTATAGCTAGTAGGACACAAATGTACATACCGTGAAAAATATTTCATAAACATTAAACTGTATGGATTCTCTCTCTCTCTCTCTCTCTCTCTCTCTCTCTCTCTCTCTCTCTCTCTCTCCTCTCTCTCTCTCTCTCTCTCTCTCCTAAAAAGAGAGAAACAGCTTTCAATAAACGCCAAAAAAAGAAGAAAAAGAAAACAGACCAGGTCAGTGATGACGTCATTGTAGTTAAGCGATGAAACTTCTGTTTCTTCAGAAATTCCAGTCCGTCCTCCTCCCAAATGCGTAGGTGAGAGGTCATGACCCCGTAATTGGTAACGAGTCCCTTGCAGCAGGTTAGTTGAATCGGGATGTGATACTTGGGAGTGATTGTGTGATCTGGTGAAAGGTTGTTACGAGATGAACCATTAAAGTGGTGGAAGTCATAAAAGGAGAGTTTGACATTACAATCATTTGGAGAAGTTTTTGTTAGAGAGAGAGAGAGAGAGAGAGAGAGAGAGAGAGAGAGAGAGAGAGAGAGAGAGAGAGAGAGAGAGAGACGCAATATCTTAAAAACCAATAGTACCTTTGTTGACCCACGTAGTGAAATATGTACCTGGTGGTTAGCCGAGTGTGGTGAGTCGCAGCCTGGCTATAGACAGGCTTGATTATGACAACCACAGCTGTCTAAAATGAATAGACAAGAAAGCTATCAAACTTAAATTGAGTAAATGAATTAATGGTTTACCTTCGATATTAATTGACGTACAGAATCAGAAAATAGTTCTTGAAATTATCGGTTTTATTCTATGGTTTCGTGAAATAAATATATTGAAGAGGAAAACCCCAAGATCGATCCGATGGGGATTTTGTGGGTTATGGCTAAGGTTGAGGTGGTCATGGGGTAGCGACCTCATTATGTATAACTAGTATGTTAAAATTATGGGGAGTCACACATACTCTCATTATATATGTATGTATGAATATATATATATATATATATATATATATATATATATATATATATATATATATATATATATATATATATATACACACACACTCATACACACGGATGAAAATCGACACAATACAGTAATATATATATATGTATATATATATATATATATATATATATATATATATATATATATATATATATATATATAATATATACACACACACACACTCATACACACGGATGAAAATCGACACAATACAGTAATATATATATATATGTATATATATATATATATATATATATATATATATATATATATATATATATATATATAGACTTTAAATATATGTATAGTACATATGTATGTATTATATATAGTTGGCTATGTATATATTCATTATTTGTGTATTCATTTATTTATATAATCATACATTTATTTATATATACTTCATTCAATAGCTTGCAAACTAATGTAGAATGAACAATTAAAATTAATCCTTATCCATATAATTAATAATACTATTAACGCATTTCAAATTATTTAAGGGAAAGAAGCTTATAAACACAAACAAAATACTTTTTGGAACTACCTTTAAGCCTTAATAAGCCGTGTTAAGCCGGATAAATGATGTAATATTGCAGATGTAATCCGAGCTACTGGAATTGTGTTTAAATGGTATTATATCGTGTAATCCAGTCTGCATATAGACTTGTATTTTTTTTTTGGGGGGGACCCTTGGCTAGGTCTCAGTTAATTATATCTTGAATTAGATTTTAATAGATTTTTACCTCCGTCAACGAAGTTGGAAGGAAGTTATGTTTTTCGCCACTGTTTGTGTGTTTGTTTGTGTTTGTTTGTATGTGTTTTTGTTTGTTGTTGTTATGTATTTATTCGTGTATAATGTATTGGATTCATGATTACGGTTGGTTATATACGGGTGAAATAAAAAAATTTAATTACCTGTTTTTTTTTTTTTTTTTAGATTTCTGTAGGCGGATTGATTATAATTCATACAAGCGTTAGCTTAAGGCTAGTTCTCTCTCTCTCCTCTCTCTCCTCTCTCTCTCTCTCTCTCTCTCTCTCTCTCTCTCTCTCTCTCTCTCTCTCTCTCTCTCTCTCATATTCAACTTGACGATTAATATTTACATATATATATATATATATATATATATATATATATATATATATATATATATATACATATATATATATATATATATATATATATATATATATTATATATATATATATATATATATAAATATTAATCGTCAAGTTGAATATTAGAAGGATGAGAGAGAGAGAGAGAGAGAGGAGAGAGAGAGAGAGAGAGAGAGAGAGAGAGAGAGAGAGAGAGAGAGAGAGAACTAGCCTTAAGCTAACGCTTGTATGAAATATAATCAATCCGCCTACAGAA
>NC_090754.1:74961632-74964132 GCF_036898095.1 Palaemon carinicauda
AATCAAGCAAATTTAAACTCGAAATCCTGTATTTCACATTCTACATATACAATCATACAGGTACAGCTGGACGCAGAAATTCCTGGCACACCTCACTCTGGGGAAGAGCACCATGCCACACCCCTACTGTACGATAAGTCCAAATGAACACTGTAGGAGTATAGGGAGAGATAGCAGAGATAGTGGGTTGGGGGACACACAGGAACTCTCTATGCAGTTGGGTGTGACAGGGTGCAATTCCTGAAATTGAGATGTGCCAGGAGTTCCTGTATTCGATAGTGTAAGTGTTAGGAGGTTACAATAACTAATTTCAACGAGAAGACTAAAATACTATGAAGGATTTACTTCATCACAGTCAAAACGTGGATGAAGTTGGAGCACAAACTATTTAGAAGATTCGAACACAGTTCACAGATGGTGGAGGAGAGTATTTTCATATGTTTAACCCGGTGAACTTTAACCATTAGACTAATAAAAGTTCTTGTGGAAAATTTAAATTAGGGAAATTTATAATGCAAATATAATGTAAAATAATAAATTCAAAACTTAATAATGAGAATAATGCACCTTTATATATATGAAATTGTGGTTAAACCACACTACATTACTCTTACTATTACTCAACATTTCAAACTCTTCCCTACCATTGTTAGCTAGCTCACTTCCCTCATGTTTCACCCATCTATCTTATCTGCTAAACAAATCCAGAATTTTCATCTAAATATTTTTCTCCACCAAACTTATCAAAAATAAACAGAAACATTGTTGTAGATTAACTGGCCCTTCCGGCAATACTGTAAAATTGCAAAAGATTATTATTATTATTATTATTATTATTATTATTATTATTATTATTATTATTATCAATGGCTAAGTTAAAACCCAAGTTTGAAAAAAATTATGCTACTGTATAAGCCCAAGACCTCAAAGCAAATAAGGAAGAAAATAAAATATAAGAGAAATACTGAACCATCAAAATAAAATATTTTAAGAACAGTAACAACATAATGTCTATATCATACAACTGACTGCTGCAAACTTACTTATCTTTGAAAAAAAAAATGATGGGTACAACCACATCCACAACTAGATAATACCATTGGAAAAAAAAAATCCATCGACTGTCGACACGCACAAACAAACAAACACAGCTGATTGTGTAGGAAAGAGCGCAACAGCCTTCCTATATTACCACCTTTCACCCGGCCATGTTCCTCCGTTCCTCAGAAAGGCTTCGGTGAAGATTAGAAGGGATTCGGAGCTGAGGAAAAGGTCTCGTTCTGTCTTCTTCTACGACTAGGTTTCTTTAAGTGGAGGGAATGCACGAATGAGGAATCTATGCTAGTGATCATTTTGAACGCTCAACAACGCGTTACTACTGCATGTTAACACAAACCACGAACATGAATACACACACACACCCACGTATACATAAACACACATCTGGCCTTTCATTTGAATGGGCTAGTGTTCGATCCCAGTATGAGATAGTAATTTATCTCTATTTGAGCACGATATTGTGTTGATTTCCATCCATATATATATATATATATATATATATATATATATATATATATATATATATATATATATATATATATATATACAGTACATATATATATATATATATATATATATATATATATATATATATATATATATATATATATACACATATATGTATATGTATATATATATATATATATATATATATATATATATATATATATATATATATATATATGTATATATATACATATGCACACACACGTATATATATACAGAGAGAGAGAGAGAGAGAGAGAGAGAGAGAGAGAGAGAGAGAGAGAGAGAGAGAGAGAGAGACCCTACAAGGCAGTAAAACACTCGAATAATCAATAACTTGCAAAAGGAGAATGCTATCCCCAGGCCTCTCAAACTCTGCCATTTTGCAAAATCTACACAAATTGACTTCAGCATAAAAAAATACTAAGCCGTTAGCCAAGAATACCATAAAAAAATAATTAGAAATAGAAATAGGCCATATTATGCTGAATTAACTTTAAGACACACCCTAAAAATATACTATATGATTAAAACCTTACTCTTGTTAATATTTAACTTTCCAAACTATTCCCTAGTATGGTTAGCTGGCTAACTGTCCTAAATCTTCTTTCATACAAATTTCCTAAAAAAAGAAAAAGAAAAACAACAACAACCTTCAGCCTTGGTGGCAACAAAGGCGACTATCTACTAGATACATTTTTTTTCTCTTACAATTACGAGCAATGGATTTTCAAGTAATTGTTATAAACCTCTTCAGTCACCGCCTTGGTCTGACCTTCTGACACTGTGGGTACCTTAGGCCTTTGGATTTTTCTGAAGCCACCCACTTTATATCATAAATACATTAAAGACTTTCTAAATATGTTCACGTGTAACAGAAAATATTTCCAGTTTTATATGAAAATACATTTACATACTACATATGCTGGCATCATGCGCAACAACTATGTTGTGG
>NC_090754.1:74969132-74976632 GCF_036898095.1 Palaemon carinicauda
ACATAATCTGATTGCGCCCCGTGGAGATGACACAATCCGAAACACTGATGAGATCGGTACATAATTTGAAACAACCTCTTGGGGGGCAACAAGCCTAAACCCCATTATCACAGATGCGTAATTCGAAATCGTACTAAGTGCTTGATGTATCTAGGAATTCCTATCTGCAGTTAATATTGAGTTTCACTGACAGACAGCCCGGAAGGGAATATAGGCTACCTTGATTTGATAGATTGATTAGGAGTTATCTGGCATCCTGACTACGTAACTTGAAAAACTATCGAGAACTACAAAGTTATACTATAAACATTCAGAGGCAAATGCAGAACGATATTTTTTCCTCCTCAAAAAAATGGACTGCAATAGCTATCTACTGCATGAAAAATGTCAGCATCTTCGAAACAACGTAAACGATTACTCGTGAATATATTGCATGAAATGTGTGTGTGAGCCTTACCTTATCACCTTATTCCTTATTCTAAGTTTTGGTTCCCACAGGTCCCTCAGTGTGAGGCACCTCGTATATCCACCAGAAAGTTGCTAATGCATCTTCCTGTGTATTTCGCATCTTCCAGTCTTGGAGAGAGAGAGAGAGAGAGAGAGAGAGAGAGAGAGAGAGAGAGAGAGAGAGAGAGAGAGAGAGAGAGAGAGAGAGTGTAAGCCCAGTGAATAAGAAAAAGAGAGCTTTGTGTACATGGTAGGAAGGACGTCGAATCATTGTGAGTAGCTCCTCCCCTCCAGTAATATTTGTGAGAGCCCCCGTCGAGTCAAAAAAGGCCGGGCAATCTAACCAATGAACGAACGGACAATCCTTTTTCCAATCTCACAATCGGCTTCTCTAATCTCTTCCTACTATAACCATCACCACCTCCTCCATTTATTACCCTCCTCCCCACCCCCTCTTTTATTCCCCCCGCTGCTTTAAATTTGATCTGGCCACTCTGTTCGGGGCAAAGATCATTTTCCAGCTTGTTTTGACAGGAGGGAAATGGGCGGAGCCTTTTAAGGGCATCGAAGAAGTCTCTTAGGATTCAAGGGAATAGTGGTGATGATGTTAATGATGATTGGTCTCTGAAGTTTAGTGGATCTTTTCATTTATTCTTCTTGCAAATGTACTCAAGTTTGGTGATAATATGGGCCATGTGTATTTCGATAAAGACTGTCTTATCTTGTAATCAATCGGATAGTTTACAATTCATCATAGAAAAAGAAATAAATAATTATTGTATTAAATTAACTTTAAGGTGATAACAAGAAAAATTAACTTTATATATATATATGTATATATACATACATATATATATATATATATATATATATATATATATATATATATATATATATATATATATGTATGCATATATACATATATATGTATATATAATATATATGTCTATATATATAAATTCATATATATATATATATATATATATATATATATATATATATATATATATATATATTTCTGGTTAAAGCCATATCTTACATTACTCTTACTAACACCTAACTTTCCAAACTATTCCCTACCATGGTTAGTTAGCTAACTGTTCTCACTCTTCTTTCACCCATCTTGTTTATCAGCTAAAAAAATTAGTTTCCTTTCTTTCTTGTGCTTTTCTTTATTTGTGAGGGAGGATGGTTGGTGTTTTAAGAAAAAATCATTTTCGAAAAAGACCAAATTACCTATTTATGAATGGCTAAAAATCATAGGGTTTCCAGTGTACTTACAATTCCTTCATTGTGGGTTTCTGTTTTGTAGTATTCAGTCGTCTCAAACGTTTTGGTCAATAAGGACACCTTTCCTTAGGTATACTTGGATAGTCTTGGATAGTGCCATAACCTGTGTACCATGGCCTTCCACTGTCTTTGGGTTAGAGTTCTCTTGCTTGAGGGTACACTCGGGCACACTATTCTATCTAATTACTCTTCCTTTTGTTTTGTTGAATTATTTAAAGTTTATATATGAAATATTTATTTTAATGTTGTTGCTGTTCTTAGAATATTTTATTTTTCCTGATTTCCTTTCCTCACTGGGCTATTTCCCTGTTGGGGCCCCTGGGCTTATAGCATCCTGATTTTCCAATTAGGGTTGTAGCATAGCAATTAATAAAAATAATAATAATAATAATAATAATAATAACAATACTCAAGTCTCCAGTCTGACTTATTGCAATTAAAATCTTATCAGTGTTTTATAACCATATGTTTCATGAATGTACTTTGCTGAAGGAATGTACCAAGAAGTGTGTTAATTTTTAAATTAATCTAATTTAAAGATCATTAATTCAACATAATCACAACCACCACCAACAACAACAGCAACAATACTCATAACCACAACAATAATAAAAAGATAAAGGTATTATTATTATAATATTAATGATGATGATATGTATCATTATACAGATAATAATAATACTAACAATATTCGTAATAACAATGATAATCATAAAAAAAAATTAATCTATGAGAAAAATCCTCTAATTAAACGTGGATTGATTAAATATCAATCATGATCTTAAATTATACGAATCAGTATTGCAATCACTTGGCTGTGTTTGGGTTCTTAACGCAACCTAAGCCTATTAACCCCCCAAAAACGCATAAATCACAAATAAAAACTAGATAGACTCAATACTAGAAGTTT
The DNA here is from genome assembly GCF_036898095.1 of Palaemon carinicauda. NCBI lineage: Eukaryota > Metazoa > Arthropoda > Malacostraca > Decapoda > Palaemonidae > Palaemon > Palaemon carinicauda. The sequence continues at coordinate 74,971,780 of NC_090754.1, forward strand.
TATTCCAGCTGTTACCAAGTTGTGGAATGATCTTCCTAATCGGTTAGTTGAATCAGTAGAACTTCAAAAGTTCAAAGTTGGAGCAAATGTTTTTAAGTTGACCAGGCTGACATGAGTCTTTTTATTGTTCATATATGACATATCTGTTTCGTGACGTTGTTAATAGTTTATAAAGGATATATCCGTTTTGACGCTGTTACTGTTTTTAGAATGATATATTGTTAATTTATTCTCATCGTTTATTTATTTCCTTATTTCCTTTCCTCACTGGGTTATTTTTCCATGTTGGAGCCCTTGGGTTTATAGCATCTTGCTTTTCCAACTAGGATTGTAGCTTGGCTAGTAATAATAATAATAATAATAATAATAATAATAATAATAATAATAATAATAATAATAATAATAATAATGGAGAGTATGCCTTTTTCAAGCCAAGCAATCTTACCTTGCTCTTAACTCAACTGCGTACTTGTGCTTGATGTATTTTCTTCAAAATCTCATGGATTTATCCTTGGACCATACCCCACATATCCACCAAGTTTTGTTGAAATTGGTTCAGTAGTTTTTGAGTAATGTTGTTCACAATCAACAAATAAACTAAAATAACATTCGTCATTTACTTAACATTACGATTATTTTCAAAGCACTGGTGCATACCTGTACTTTAATGTACTTTGTCCAAAATATTTTCAAAGTACTGCTGCATACCTGTACTTTGATGTACTTTATCCAATACATTTTCAAAGTACTGCTGCATACCTATACTTGGAAGTACTTTTTCCAAAATATTTTCAAAGTATGCTGCATACCTGTACTTTGATGTACTTTTTCCTGTACTTTGATGTACTTTTTCCAAAATATTTTCAAAGTATGTTGCATACCTGTATTTTGATATACTTTATCCAAAATATTAAGATTCATCCTTGGGTCATACCCAACATATCAACCAATTTTGGTCAAAATCGGTACAGTTGTTATTGTGCAAAATTGCTTACAGAAATAAATAAACGACGACAGGGGTGAATACATACCATTAGGCAAAAAGAAAAAATCGAAAATATATAAATATAAAAAGCCTCAGCCAATCGCTTTGATTGGATTTCCGTATTCAATGACCTCTGCTATTATGACGCCATTCTATTCTAAGCATTTGCTCCTTTTACCATCTACGAGACATTCCATTGTCATTAGATAAAGTGTTCTTCATCTGGTCGTTCTTAAAAGGAACAGAAAAGCGTCTCCTAAAAGGGAATTACTGTTTTACGCGTTTACACACACACTATATATATATATATATATATATATATATATATATATATATATATATATATATATACGTTTATATAAATGTATATATATGCATATATATACATATATATAATGTTTATATATATGTATATACAGTATATGCATATATATATATATATATATATATATATATATATACACACACATATATATATATATATATATATATATATATATATATATATATATATATATATATATATATTATATACACACACACACACACACATATATATATATATATATATATATATATATATATATATATATATAAATATATTATACACACACACACACACACACACACATATATATATATATATATATATATATATATATATATATATATATATATATATATATATATATATATATATATATACACATTTTCCTTAACAGGAATCACACCAGAAGTGTATAGACTTCCATTTTCTCAGCAATATTTGCTAAGAATGAAGTTGCAACCCCCCCCCCCCCCCGCCGCCAATATGTTTGACCTTAACAGACACTGGAGCCCCTTTTCCTACAGCCTTATACACAACCACATAAATGTCTAAACATTTGTAACATATGTAAACATATATATGTATATACCTTAACGTGGTGAAAAGGTTTGTGTATCGCAATGATCAGCAAAGCTATACTTCTCAGGACCACCTCTACTGGTTTGGTTTCTTGTGAGCGATCAGACTAAAGTCTCTCACCATCACCGATTCCCGATGACCTGCGTGGTGATGAAAATGTCCACTCCTCAGACATGAGTATGAACATGCCTGAGTCCTTTGTCCTGCAGTGGATTAGAAACGGCTGTATTTGTTGTTCTTGTTGTTGTTGTTGTTGTAGCGTGCATATATTTATATTATATATATATATATATATATATATATATATATATATATATATACATATATATATGTATATATACATATATGTATATATATACATAAATGTATATATATACATAAATGTATATATATACATAAATGTATATATATACATAAATGTATATATATACATAAATGTATATATATATGTATATATACATATATGTATATACTGTATATACATAAATGTATATATATATACATATATATATATATTAATTATATATGTATATATATATATATATATATATATATATATATATATATATATATATATATATATATATATACACACACATACACGTGTGTGTATGTGTGTTTACCTAGTATTCAATCGCTACCCACCTCCTTCTCAGTCCCCTAATTATCGATTTAGCCCAACAGACCTTCAATAATCAGCAGATATCTCTCAGCCGAACATCTGACCCTGACATATCTGATCACAAGACGCTCTTCGTAATCAACAGATTCAAGCCAACACCGGAATAATAAACATCAAGGTGAAATTGTTCAAAGGGAAAAGGACATATGACTGTAATTCTGATCCCAATACTTAACGTCATTAACTATAGGCATGGATAAATAGGCCTACGCCATTAACGATTCCACAGCGACAGTAGGTAATGGGCCGCATTTGTCTCGAGTCACAGCGTTCGGGAAACTAACAGAAAGTTGCTACATAATTAGAAGAGGAAACAAGGACATACAGGCATCATTATGAATGCATTAATATCATAGATTATCATACAGACATTGAGATTCAACAATTCAAACTAGAGAAAATACTTAGAAGAAAAAAATGCATTTTCCTTCCTCACCGGGCTATTTTTCCTTATTAGAGCCCTAAGGCTTATTGCAACCTGGTTTTCCATAAGTATTGAGGCGATAGTAAAAACAAAAATAGCATCTTTTCTTTTACTGGGCTATTTTTCCCTATTAGAGGCATTTGGCCTATAGCATCCTGCTTTTCCAACTATAGTTGTAACTTAGCTATTAGTAATAATAATAATAATAATAATAATAATAATAATAATAATAATAATAATAATAATAATAATAATGTATCTTCCGGGTCTATTTTTGGAAACACTTTCACCAAGCCACGTTTAATCCGTCCAAGGCAATCAATAGCATCCGGCCAAATTCACCACGAGAACCTTACAATAAGATAATAAATTCCATCGGGAAAGATGAAAGCACCAGAAAGCGAATGAAGTAGCGACCGGACTTTACTGTTTAATAGCAGATCGATAAATCAGGGGACTCGTACAACAGGAGACAAGCAAAGAGAGCTTGAAAATGATGATGACTAGCTTATGAATAAACAATGACTTTCGATGATAATGGATCCCAGCGGACGAATAAACAACAGCTTTTAGGACTATTATAAAATTTCACCTTTGAATAAAACTTTTACAATCATTAGAGCTAGACTACTACTAGCCGGAAAGGTATATATTTACCTTGTGATAAATATGACCTAAAATACATATTGGGCCCGTTTTACCTATGCAAATTAACAGCTACTTTTCATTCTAACTCTTTCCAATTCACCCGAAGGTCGAAGCTATCAAGAAAATCGGACTTGGTGCAAACAATTCAACGGTTAATAGACGTCGACATCTTCATTAGCTGATTGCTCTCTCAGACAGCCTGGCTATCAATGCCATCCGCGGAAGATTTAACGTCTCTAGATTGATACGAGCAGATTCTCTTGTATCTCTTCTACCTAGTGATTGCAGGATGCATAAATATCTTGTATGTATGAGACCGGTTGAGCGAAAAGACATATATGAATACTTGGCGGTGACGTTAGACAACTCTTTCTGCCGATACAATGTTTGTCAGAGAAAAAAACTGCTGTCATGAAAGTGTACGATAATCACTATAATTGTGCAGTCAGTTGGGGTCGGAGGGAGGAGTTTGAATGCTAAAAATGTTGAGCACAATAAGAGAGAGAGAGAGAGAGAGAGAGAGAGAGAGAGAGAGAGAGAGAGAGAGAGAGAGAGAGAGAGAGAGCACAATTTATGGAAACCTTGACATTTAGCTAGGTGAAGATCTATCATTAGACCCTGGCTATAGGCCTAAAATTTCATCAGGATGTTTGGCGAAGTGTAAAAGAACACGAGACAGAGAATCAATATGCAACCTTGAATAGCCTCAAATAACAGCCCTTTTATACGACACAAAAAAACCTGAACCTTTCTACACAACTGGACCCAGGAACCAACAGGTTACGCCATAAAATGAACCTGGTCTTTGCACAGCTCAGAAATCGATCTTTAAAACAGTTATTGGTTGATTTTATTCTATTGGACCCCTGCAAGCTTTTGCCTATTTCTAATTCGTAATTATTATTATTATTATTATTATTATTATTATTATTATTATTATTATTATTATTATTATTATTAACCGCCAAGGTCCAAGACTAGTTGGGAAAGCAGGATGCTACAAGCCAAGAGGCTTCAACAGGAAAAGTTGCCCAGTGAAGAGAGAAATTATTATTATTATTATTATTATTATTATTATTATTATTATTATTATTATTATTATTATCAGCCAGGCTAGAACGCTGATTGGAAAAGCAGGATACTACAAGCAAAAAAAAAATATCATTCAAAGAATTTAAATTTTCCTAAAGATCTAAATTTTTCCAAA
>NC_090754.1:74990592-75005592 GCF_036898095.1 Palaemon carinicauda
CATACTAATATGCTTTTGCTTTTATAACGTTCATCTTATATAAAATCCAATAGCATTTACAGCCTTCGACGCTACTACATCTTTCACTCTCTTTTTGTAAATAAATAATACACAAACGCACACATGTATACAGTACATATACAAAAATACAATACAGACACACACACACACACACACACACATATATCTATATATATATATATATTATATATATATTTATATATTGTATATATGACTATACTTCACTAAATACTTAATATTCTAAAATTCTAAAGTTATTCATGGAAAAAAAATCCCTTGCACTTTTCTATCCATCCTGGCTACGAAAAATTGCAACCAACTCACTACAATATTACTGTATACACACTATAAACCGCTATAATGTTTAACAGAAATTACCTACATCTCATTTTCCCTGCGAATCCAACCCAGTCACACCTGAATGTAAAAAAAGGGGTAACATAGCCACTACATCAAGATTTAAGTGAACGCCGAGTCAACAGCGTAGGACAAAAAACCGACGTCTTCCTGTACTTTTTTTTTTTTTTTTTATCCAAGTTGACCTTCTAACAAATACTTTTATGTCTGACACCTACTGGAAACAAATGAGACAGCCAGGACACAAGACAGCTCCTAGAGAGACATTCAGGATGATAGTAACAACTTATACTGTATATACTGACAATAGAGGAGAGAGAGGAAAGAGAGAGAGAGGAGAGAGAGAGGAGAGAGAGAGGGGGGGGGGTCACACTTCCGAATATGGATGGCCCCAAAAACACATTAACAGAATGGTTTATGGTTTCTTCTTTTCATCTTTTCCATTTGGCTACTGTGCTTAGGGGGGGGGGACTAGTAAAGACATCCGTGGCGTTCATCAGTATGCATAAGTAAAAAAATATTGCATTATGCAAATATATATATATATATATATATACTGTATATATACTGTATATATATATATATATATATATATATATACTGTATATATATATATATATATATAATATACTGTATATTATATATATATATATATATGATATTATGTAAGTATTAATTATAATACATATGTATACACACAAATATATACAGGTATGTGTTTGTGAATATACATGTTTGTGTGTAAACTGAGGTTTCCCAAATCTGAAAGATAAAAATAAAACTAAACCTTAACATTCAATGCAAACTTCTTAATCTAAACAACCCATGAATCTCATATAAACAACAGAACAAAAAAATACTAAGAGGATAAATATGGAAAAAGAACAACACAAACGACAGAACAAATAAATTTCTGGAAAAAAAAAACTATCTGGCCACGTTCAGTTAATGTCCTTTCAGCAGCCTTTTTCGACACTCCCCCCCCCCCCCCCCAGCGGAACAAGTAGCCTTAAAAGCCACTGCTATTATCCTAAGTGGATGAAAGTTTCGGTTTTGGGCCAACTTTCCCACCCAACACTCACCCACCCACCCATCCCGCCCTTCAAACACTTTTGAGTATCTCCATTTGGATTTCCTCTTTCCACACTTCATTACAGCACTTGTTACTTCAAACACTTGGAAAGTGTTTCATCTTTTGTTAAGTGACTCGGTTTTTTTCTACTTTTACGATCTCCAGTGAGTATCTCTTGACATTCCTATTTCTTGTTAATATCCATAACTTTATCATACTGACCAATAATTATTTCTCTTAAATTATGCTGATGTTGATTTTAACTTATATTAAATGATCAATATTCAAATGATCGAATAAAATAATATACCAGAGTTTGTGGATACACAAAAGTTAATACACATGCACATACACAACACACACATGATGGTTTTTTCCTCTGGAAGTATCTAAAAATAGGAGTAATAGTTAACATACATAAATAACTACATAAATACATACATACTTACATACATACATACACGCATACATACATACAAAATATGTATGTATGTATGTATGTATGTATGTATGTATTAATATTAGTATAAGTTTCCCAGTGCTTGCATAAGGAGAATTAAAAAACATGAGAGCGAATCCAAATCAAGATGATGCCACACTGCATATTAACATAAATAGTCGAAGAACAGAAACAAGTTATTTTGAATATATATTTAGGTATTTAGAAGAAATTACTGTATATGTACTGTACATATATGAGTGTGTGTGTATGTGTGTCTGCGATAAGGAGACTACCTTGTAAAGAGAGAGAGAGAGAGAGAGAGATGGAGAGAGAGAGAGAGAGAGAGAGAGAGAGAGAGAGAGACCCTATCACCCGTGAAAACCGAAACGGCAACTTCAAACCTACTTTGCAAAATCCTTGAAGACGCAAACATCAACTCTAACCACAAATAACAAAACGAGATGGAGAGATTCACGCCCACCGCAGGTCAACTGCAATGTTGAATCTCTCTAGTAATTCTCTAGTTTATTTCAGCGTGTGTTCAACCCGGAGATAACGATTAAAAATTCAAGACTCGAAATGTTATTCGTAAGGTAACTCGAAAACATGACCTGGAATTAAAGTATCCTCGGATTTCTATGGCGAGTAATCTTACCCATTTTTAGATCTACGTTGAATTGGGTTGTGCGAAATACTTTTCAGCAGAATTGGTTTGATGTAATGCGTAAACAAATTAGTCTGGTACAATCTTCAATTACTTCCATTCACACTTACACAACCACACACACACACACATATATATATACATATATATATGTGTGTATATGTATATATTATTTTTAATCATAGCTAAATGAATTATTTTGAAAATTGCAACATACACACACAGACACCACACACACACACACAACATATATATATATATATATATATACCTACCTAACAATCTTATATCTCTCTATCTATCTGCAGACACATTACATATATATATATATATATATATATATGGAGAGTGAAAACATCTATATATAAAAAAATATCATAATTATTATAATCAACAGCATTAGTAGCAGTAGTAGTAGTAGTTTTAGATCGACTACAATAAAGTGATATCATATAAAGCATATTATAGAAGTAATTTCTATCATAATTTTATTTATCATTATATGAACTTTATCATTGTAGTAATTATAAAAATTGACTTAACAGAGGGTCATTTCTAAAAGAAATAATATCGATTTTATTATCAATATAAAAAAAACATAAAAAAACAACCTGATGTAATCTATTTTCTATAATTCTCAATTCAAAAGAAAAGGGAAAAAGTCTGTCCGGGGTAAAGAAAGTCGATAATCCCACACTAATGCACTTCCTGTGTCAACCTTAGTGACTCTGTCGAGATAAAAAAAAGTCGAGTCATTCCTTTGACCCTCGAGCGTGAAAAAGGCCACTGAGAGAGAGAGAGAGAGAGAGAGAGAGAGAGAGAGAGAGAGAGAGAGAGAGAAACTGAAATGGAAATAGAGACCAAGACTGAATAAAGAGAGATAGAGAAAAACTGAGAGAGAGAGAGAGAGAGAGAGAGAGAGAGAGAGAGAGAGAGAGAAACTAAAATGGAAATAGAGACTAAGACTGAATAAAGGGAGATAGAGAAAAACTGAGAGAGAGAGAGAGAGAGAGAGAGAGAGAGAGAGAGAGAGAGAACTGAAATGGAAATAGAAACCAAGACTGGATAAAGAGAGAGAGAGAGAGAGAGAGAGAGAGAGAGAGAGAGAGAGAGATAATGTAAATTACACAATCACTTCAAAGCTACGCATTTCATTATAAAGAGACAAAACCACTCAAAGAAAAGCTGTAACAGAAATCACCCAACAAAGAAGGAAAACAATAAAGAAACAGAAAGTCTTTCCGCTTCCATAGCGTTCGGAGAGAAAGGAGCTGATCATAGCTAAGGGGTTAATCCACACACCATTATTCCATGAGCAAACTGAGGTCAAACAGTCAATAGCAAAGAAGCGCGCAGGTCACCCCTGAGTTGTGAGCGCCTCTGATAGTATGTCAGCAAGTGGGAAGAAAAGGAAATGGGAATTATATGGGCTCATGCAAAAAACAGCCTGGTGGTGATGATTTCCATTTTTTAATGAATGGCAATTTCGTCGAGGTGATATAGATTCAGGGAAGCTGAATATGAAAGAAAATAATCACACATTATATAAAAAATTATATATATACTGTATATATATAATATATATATACACACAATAAAATACACAATTTACCACGTATGTATGATAATTAAAATAACCCACAATTTATGAAAATTAAATTTATTGAGCTTTCGAAGGGACCGTCTTTCAGAAAACCAAATCTGATGAGGAAAGGAGATGGTCCCTTCGAAAGCTCAATAAATTTAATTTTTCATAAATTGTGGGGTTATTCTATATAAATATATATATATATATATATATATATATACAGTATATTTATATACATACATATATATATATATATATATATACTGTATATACATATATATATATAAATATGTATGTATTTATACATACATATTTATTTATATATATATATATATAATATATATATATATTATATATATATACTGTGAGCGTATGTATGAGAGAGAGAGAGAGAGAGAGAGAGAGAGAGAGAGAGAGAGATAAATAAACATGTTATTAAAGTAATCTCGACATCACTATATCAATTGAATTAACTACATTTTACAATCATTAAAAGAAAAGTTTAGAAAATTACATAAATAATGCACTATGGTCTCCCAGTTAGTCTATTAACTGCATGATTTATTCAAATTTTTTTTATTAAAAAGTAATCCAATTACTTTCAAATTACTGCACATCATCATTAAAATTGCTTTTGCACATAAACATTTCAGATAAATGTTTCAAAAAAAATATTAAACAACACGATATTATTCTAGAGTTTGTTTTTATATAGGTACTCCATAATACTCGAATACACCTCCTCTCTCTCACTCTCCTCTCTCTCTCTCTCTCTCTCTCTCTCTCTCTCTCTCTAGTTTGTTTTATATAGGTACTCTATAATACTCGATTACATCTCATCTCATCTCTCTCTCTCTCTCTCTCTCTCTCTCTCTCTCTCATATGCACTAAGTCAAATTTAAGTAATGCCATAAATTACCCGAACTCCAATTATTCCTCGTCGCTTGAACCTTAATTAACCCAGGAATATCTATTAATCCGATTAATTCTCACTGGAAGGAGTTACAGAGGCTTTTAATTTTTCTTTCGAAAAGGTAAGTTCCCGCTGGATCCTATAATTAACTTAGTGGTACTGAGCAGAGATCCGATTGACCTACAATTCCCTTCATACTCTTAGAACCAATATTCCAAAGGATCTTCATGGAAGTCTCCAGGGGTTAAAATTTGTTTTTTGGCTCGAAGAATCATTTGATGTTAAAGAGATAAATAAAATTTTCCTTATATAAGACATAAGAGAGAGAGAGAGAGAGAGAGAGGAGAGAGAGAGAGAGAGAGAGAGAGAGAATATCCAGGTTTTAAAGGCCACTCATGAATGTCAAAGGCAAGGGACAGTGACATTGCCCTATCAATCAGGACAATACTCTAGAGACTGACCATATATACATATTATAAGTGCCCAAGCCCCTCTCCACCCAAGGTATGACCAATGAGGGCCAGGCAATGGCTGCTGATGGCTCAGCAGATAGACATATAGGCTCCCCCAAACTCGTCCCTCCCTCCTTAGCTTACATGGATGATGAGGTTGCAGCGACCAAAGAAATTAACGAGTTGTGAGCGTGACTCGAACCCCAGTCAGGGACGTTACCACATCGGTAGTGTTCTATCTATATGGATTAGGTTTCAAGTGCCATTTCTTTTCTTCTTATCGCAGCTTATGAATCATCTCATCGAAAGATATGTTGACAAATGTTGACTGAATCTGTCCAAATATATTTGCCAGTGATAGCGAAATGCTTTACTAATGAACTCTGCAAACACACACACACCCACACACACACGTATATACATATATGTATATGAATATGTATTATGTATATATTGCAAGAGCCAGTAGGAAATAATACAAGTATTCAGTACCCAGCGCTTTCCTCTGTGGATAAATTGTTATAAGAGAATTTTGGAAAATATAGGGTTAATTATGCATGAGCAGGAAATTTCCGGGATTGTCCAACATGTGTGGAAGTACTGGTATACAAATTGAATACAAACACCCCACCATATACACCTCATACATGCAGTATATAAATACATACATACACATACACACACATAAATAATATATATATATATATATAATATATATATAAATATATATATTATATATATATATATAAATATATATATATAAATATATAAATATATATAATATATATATATATATATATATATGAATAAGCTCCCCATATATGCCTACGCCCAATAAAAAACCTAAAAAATATATAAAAATTACTATAGGAATAAACGAAAACGATCACCTAGAAAAGTTATCTTCTTTTCACTGAGGATATTTTTGAGAATTTATTAGTAGAAAAACAAACATTTTATCCCTTGTATCGTAGACAGATCGAGAAACAGAATTTCCACTGGAATAGGAGAGGATACTTAGAAGTCTGAGAAACATCTAAAATTCTACTGATTAAAATCTCATATATAAATAAAAAGTAATAATTTAGAATATCCCATATTTATATTAAACAATGAACAAAATATTAACATGAGCAAACTGTATTTAGCATATCTTCACTAATTTATTATCTTCATTTACTGTTACTATTCATTATCAAAATGGTTTATTTCTAGATCAGTTGTGAAAGAAAAGGATTGGACACGAAATTACAGAAAATCACGAAACATTTGCAAGAATAAATTATTAGCAGCAGTGCGTAACAGTTTTAATGGAAGAGATTACAATCTCAATTGCTTTTCACTGGTGCATTCATAAAAAGGATAATATCCAGAATATAACAGAGAGAGAGAGAGAGAGAGAGAGAGAGAGAGAGAGAGAGAGAGAGAGAATATGAACGAGCATCTACTCATACCAATTATGAAAATATATTAATAAATCATATTCATATGAAAACGTAAAATTAATTGAAATATCAGGACGAATGTTCCGAAAAGTGATCTTGAAACCAAACATAAAAGTCTTTATATATATTTAATTAAATTCATCAAATTCATCTATACTCTTTAAACTTGTTTAAAAGAATAGATAAAAAATACAAACTTTTTATATATATATATATATATATATATATATATGTATGTATATTAAAGATATCGAATTTATCTACACTCCTTAAAAATTTTATAAAGAGATAAAAAATAACTTTCTTAGGATACAAATTACGCTTTTGAAATTATTCTAAAATTTCGTAGCAATATAATGGAACTAATGAAAATTTCTTTTAGATATTCACATCCTTATGAATCACTCATCACTGATCTCAATCGCTGCTAATTTTTTTTCCCCTTTAGAACGGATTCATCCGGATAAGCTGAAGAAGTCCTCTTCTTCCTCTTGGCCCCGATGAATAGTTTCCTAATGAGCCTCCGACAAGAGTGTTCTCTTGCGAACGAAAACTTAAGGAAAGATACGAGACTAAATGAAAAAGGGTTGCATTTCGTTGCCTTTCCAGATTCCTTCGTCTTTTATGATGCTGGAATAAGTCATGTGATGCTAAGTTCAGATGAAATCGAGCTTAAAGACGGTATCATTATCTCTCTTTTTATGAAGAGAGAGAGAGAGAGAGAGAGAGAGAGAGAGAGAGAGAGAGAAAATTGGTTAATATCTGAGTATATATAAGTATATATATATATATATATATATAGATATATATATAAATAAATATATGTATATATATACACATATATATGTATATGTGTGTAAATATATGTATAATATATATATATATATATATATATATCCATACATATACATACATACATACATATATATATTTATATATATATATACATATATATATACTATGGATAAATATCAACACAACATTGTGTTCAAATAGAAATAAATTTCTACCTCATACCTAGTATCTGGATTCTCTCTACCTCTATATCAGAGACCCATGGGGAAATCAACTCAAAGATAGGTTCCAGTGACTTATCAACTCAGATTCTTGGGTCCGGGTTCGATTCCCTGTCTGAGGTAGAGAGAATCCAGATATTAGAAAGTGTATAATAAATTATATGGCTTATATAAATATATACTGTATATATATATATATATATATATATACACACATTTGTGTAATACATATGTATATATATATATTTATATTATATATATATATATATATAATGTATATTTATATATATATATATATATATACTGTATATATATATAAATATATATATATATAAATATACATATATATAATATATATATATATACACACATTTGTGTAATACATATGTATATATATATATATATATATATATTTATATTTATATATATATATGTATATTTTTATATATATATATATATATATACTGTATATATATACACACATATATATATATGTATACATACACACACACAATATATATAATATATATATATATATAATTCTACGCAAATCCTCCATAAGACTTAATACATATCAACAAAACGAAAAAGATTTCAATATAAGGTAAACTCCGCACGTTAGGTATATAGTGACACATGACAAACGAAGTAAGATGACCAAAGGACATGGAGTCATTTTGAAGTCCAAATGTTTTTTTTTTTTTTTTTTTTTTTTTTTTGTAAATAATATTAACCTACCTATCTTTAAAACTATACCTTTTTATTATTTGGATAAACAAAACCATATTTTCAGCACCCGAAAATCAAGATTTTGGTCTTTTTCTCATTTAAATCGGATATTAGTTGAAGAAGTTTTTGCAAAAAGCGATTCTGACCTTATGGGTCACTGTGACCTTGAACTTATGAGGTCTAAATTTTAATAAGGTCTATAGTGTGTCATAGTCGGACTGTTTGTTCGTTATTTGATAACAAACAAACAAACAAACAGACAAGAAAATCTATCGAAATAATACCCTTCGTCCACCTCGGTGTAGACGAGGTAATGATAATATCATCAATAACACAAATGTTAATAATATTGATAATAAACAGCTAAAAAAGTGCATATAATGCAATATGAACCTTAATATTGCCCAAATAAATTGCTGATTCGTTGTTCAAAGCAAAAATTAAACCGATGTTAGCCTGGAGCGTACACATCTCGAATGGCTAATACTAACAATCTCGCTTTAATAGATTCTAGTCTTATCACTACCTTGAGTGAGAGGAAAAAAAAAAAAAGTATCCTAGAGTCATTTTCAAATTGACTTCTGTGTACCTTTAAGCGGGGTTTACACTGTCAAACGGTTCGTCGAACCCGGTTGTCGAACCTGCTTGTCAAACTGGTCGAAAAGACGGAGTAACCCATAAATGCATAAGGTTTGTGGACAATGAAGCCCCGCCCACAGAAGTCAGGTGACAGCAGACTTTCTTCGAACTGTTCGACGAACTGTTCACACGTTCGAACATCACTCCAAACACTTGTCTGTCGAACCGCGTTCGGTGAACCGTTCGACCGTGTAAAGCCGCCTCTACCCAGAGAGAGAAAGAGAAAAACCTCATAAAAGAGGCAGGTGGCTCCCTGCCTAATCACAAAACCCATGGCAATGAATGAGTTATTTCCCAAGCCATTGCCAAGAGCGCAGTAGGTGAGGCGGGCAATTTGCTGTGTGAACTATTCCACCTGACACAATAGGGTCAATTTGTATGAATGGATGTCAAAAGTTCCTAATGCTGGGTTCGTGCTGAAGGTCCAAAGAGCAAACGCAATGTTGATTTGTTAGAACTGTCGCGAGGCAACAAGTCTGAAAATGGCTTCAGGGGTTTGTTTGACATTGAAGGCCATGAATGAGCCAATAATTTGAATTCCTTTCCGGAGAGAGATCATCTCAGGACAGAAAGTCAGAAATTTTAACATTTTTCTGGAGAGAAATAATCCCTGGCAAAGAAAGAGACAGAAATTTGAATTCCTTTCTGGAAACATCATCTCTGGCAAAGAAAGAAAAAAGGATTTGAAATCTTTTCTGAAGAGAGATCATCTCTGGCCAAGAAAAAGCCAGGAATTTTAATTTCTTTCTTGAGAGAGATTATCACTGGCCAAGAAAGAGCCAGGAATTTGAATTTCTTTCTTGAGAGAGATTATCACTGGCCAAGAAAGAGCCAGGAATTTGAATTTCTTTCGGGAGAGTAATAATCTCTGGCCAAGAAAGAAAAAAGGAATTTGAATTTCTTTGCTGTAGAGAGATCATCTCTGGCAAAGAAGGAGCCAGGAGTTTAAATTCCTCTCTGGAGAGAGATCATCTTAGACTTAGAAGGGGCCAGGAATTTGAACTGATTTCTGGAAACAGATCATCTTTGGCCTGGAGGGAGCCAGGAAATTTAGTTCTTTTCTGGAGAGAGATCCTCTCTGGTCAAAAAAGAGCCAGGAATTTTAATTACCTTCGGGAGCAAGATAATCTGGCAAAGAGAGAGCCAGAAATTTAAATTCATTTCTGGAGAGAGATAATTTCTGTATTGAATTTGAGGGCGATTTGTACTATAGCGGGAAAACGTTTTGGCAAAGTTACTGGAAATAATATATATAATGTATTATATATATAATTATAAAAAAGAAAAATATCAATAATAAATATATTATAAATATCTAAGAACGTCCGCAAAAAGCAATATGAATCCCTACCAAGAAATTGCTGGTCCTGTGCTCAAAACAAAATAAAACCAATGTCAGCCAGGAGCGTACATATCTCGAATGGTTAATGCCAATAATTTCGCTTTCATACATTCTAGTCTACTAATATACAGTAGGCATATATGAATCAATCATGATCTAATACATGAGAAAATCGTTCATTTAAAGAGAGTATACCATAATGTATCTCGTTAACGTTTGGGAGGATATATACATGTATACACACACACACACACACACACATATATATATATATATATATATACACACATATATACATATATATATATGTGTATATATATATATTTATATATATACATAAATATATATATATATATATATATATATACTGTATATATATATATACATAAATATATATATATATATATATATACTGTATATATATTAATATATACAAAGAGAGAGAGAGAGAGAGAGAGAGAGAGAGAGAGAGAGAGAGAGCATTTCCATCTACAGTCAATATACGCAGCTTCCGTAACCACCATAAATCTACTTCTCTTGTTTACCAAAGGGGAAACTTTCACGACAATTTGCGAATAACAATGCGGGTAAAAGTGACGCTTTTCCCTTTACATCTCGAATTCTCTGGGATCACGACTCATGCTACTGCTATCTCTCCACCTCTCTCAGCTGACTCTCCAATAACTAGAATGAAAGGCAATCCATTTCCCCATTCCATAGAATGGAAGGTAATCCCCTTCCCGTTCCATAGAATGGAAGGTAATCCCCTTCCCGTTCCATAGAATGGAAAGTAATTGGAAGGTAATCCACTTCTCATTTCCTAAAATGGAAGGTAATCCCCTTCGCCATTCATCAGAATGGAAGGTAATCGTCTTTGCCATTCCCTAGAGAGAGAGAGAGAGAGAGAGAGAGAGAGAGAGAGAGAGAGAGAGCAAGCTGACTTCTTCACCGGAAGTTAAAAACAATATTTTACACACACCACACCCCCAGACAGTATAAATACACCCACTTTCCGACTGTACCAAACGAACCCTTGCCAAACCAAGTCTCCTTTTGCTGGCAGACGACCAACGAAGTCCAGATAATGTCGTTCCCTTTCAAAGAAAAGGTCAAGAGCGTTTCATTCAACCCTCGGCCACTTGGCATCCCACAAGGTAATCCATTGGTTCACGCCGTTCATTCGGTGCCAAGTCGCAAGCCATGCCCCGTGCACAATGGGAAGATGGGCACTGCTTGGCAATGCGGAATAGAAGAGAGATGCTCTCTATTAAGATGATTTATTTCTTATTATTGTTAATATTACGATGAACGACAACAGAGTGGGTAGAAATAAAGAAAAAAAAAATTAATCAAACTGCTTTTAGTCGAAGGACCTTTTTGTCTCTTAAAGGGAAATAGATTATAAAGGCCATAAAGAACAGAAGAAGGAAAAAAAGGACAGACATTTACAAATAAAAGTTTTTTGTTGACTTTATAATATATTCCTGGTAGTTTGGGAGAAATGAAGAAGGGATCATTTCTGTTATAATGTTAATATTAAATTCTTTATGTTATCTAATTTATCACCCAGAATATTATCACTGATAAGTCAGATTGATGAAAAGAGTTAAAACTGACATATCTGGATTTGCCAAGAAACTGACAATCTATGGATCCCCATCGCCCGTGAATTAAAGATAACATTGTATATATATTCTCATTGTGAGTCCGATGATGTCACAAATAAGACGAAAGTACTAACTCTAATAAAGTCTTTTCACTTTTTGCTTTCGCGACTAAAATACATGTTTCATGCTTCTGACGTGATAGCTGTCTTGACTTTTACACAAACACACACACACACACACACACACATATATATATATATATATATATAAATAAATAAATATATAAATATATATATATATATACATATATATATATATATATATATATATATATATAAATATATATATATATATAAATATATAAATATATATATATATATGTATATATATATTCATATATATATAGTATATTATGTACATAATATACATATATATATATATATATAGTATATTATGTATATAATATACTTTTATATATATATATAATTTATATATATATATATATATATATATAGAGAGAGAGAGAGAGAGAGAGAGAGAGAGAGAGAGAGAGAGAGAGAGAGATAAAAGGTCAAAGGGGAAATATCTGTCTTATTGGTTGTAATTAGAACAAATTTCCTAAAATCCAAAATATAAAATATCAAATCAAAGCGTATAGAAAGAAAAAGTAAAGGAAATAATTATTGGGATTATGCGAGGAGGAATAAGTTGAACATAAATTAACGTTAATCAATATGAGTGTTTTTGTGGACCAAAATTATCTGTACTAAATTGCTGAATTCCTAAAAAAAAAAAAAAAATTAAAAACATCATATCGTTCCAAATTAATAACAACGTTCAGCAAAATGAATAACCACAAGAAATAAAATATTTTTTTTTTTCATGGCTATGTCAGTCATTCCAAATTTCGTCATTCATGCCCCATCAAAGTTTCCACTTTCAAGTCCCATCAAAGCATCGCTAATCAGACTCCATCAAAGCTCCACCTTTCATGCCCTATCAAAGTTTAGTTATTCATGCCCCATGAAAGTTTCCCCTTTCATGTCCCATCAAAGCTTCCTCATTCATGCCCCATCAAAGCTTCCTCTTTCATGTCCAATCGAAGCTTCACCTTACATGTCCCATCAAAGCTTCGCATTCATGTCCCATCAAAATTTCGCCTTTCATGCCCCATCAAAGCTTCACCTTTCATGCCCCATCAAAGCTTCACCTTACATATCCCATCAAAGCTTCGCATACTTGTCCCATCAAAATTTCGCCTTTCGTGCCCCATCAAAACTTCGCCTTTCATGCCTCATCAAAGTTTGGCTAATCATACCCCATCAAAGCTTCGCCTTTCATGCCCGGTCAAAGATTCCCCTATCATGCCCCATCAAAACTTCGCCTTTCGTGCCCCATCAAAGTTTGGCTAACCATACCACATGAAAGCTCCACCTTTCATGCCCCATCAAAGCTTCCCCTTCCATGCCCCTTCAAAGTTTCGTCATTCATGCCCCCATCAAAACCAGGCACCGTCTAGTTACGAAACGCCACCGAAATTACCCGGCACAGAAGACGGCAGAAGCACCGCTAACACGAGTTCGTTCACGAGACGAGAGACAAACAACCCATCAACCCTACGATAGAAAGAATATCATAACCGCAAGTTATTTATTCTTAATGGGCCATTGATGCCCACATCTCATTACCAGTACTCGTCATCATCATCTCCAGAGCTTCTCTCTCGTACGCAATTTGTTCTGAGGAATGTCCCGAGGCTGGAAGAAGATAGATTGAGAATCAGAAACAGAAGACGGTCGCTCTTGTAGTAGACTTTCGCCCGAAAGGTTTCTGTGCGTGATGAAATTCCTCTACCACATCTCTCGGTTGACTTCAAAGCTAAAGCCATAATGGAATCGAACTGCTGTGAGTGTTGGATTACTATCTCTCTCTCTCTCTCTCTCTCTCTCTCTCTCTCTCTCTCTCTCTCTCTCACGCTTTTTCCGAGATGAGTGGTTCTTGTTCTCCAATGGATGTTCTGCTTTAGGAGCAGATGTTAACAGAAACCGGTGTTAAGTAGCGGTTCGCTTTTTTTTCTTTTCTTCATCGTTTGGTACAATAATTTTCCCTGCAGGAATTGATCGTGCATTAGAGCCCGAGGATCTAGTTTGATGTTGGAAAAAAATTACGAAACCTTCAATTACATATTTATTTTAAAAGCCTATCAAAATAATTTCTTAGTATTTAGTTGGTAGCAGATATATAGCCGATCCGGTTAAATTTATAGCATTGGTAATTAGTAGATAGAAGAAATTACGAAAAACTGGTTAAATCTATAACATTGATATCAAATAGATCGAATAAATTGAGAAAATCTGATTACATTTTTAGTACTTTTAAAGCAGCTACATTTATAAACTATAAGGCCGGGAGCACACTAGCGACTCTGTGGCGCCACAAAGCCACAGCATCGTGTGGCGGGAATGTGGTCTCCCATAGGTTTCCATTATTTTCAAAGCCACGCCACGCCTGTGGCGGGAATGAGCGACAGAGAGCCACAGTCGCTAGTTTGCGCGGCAAAACTTGAAAACGATGGAAACCTATGGGAGACCACATCCCCGCCACACGATTCTGTGGCTTTCTGGCGCCACAGAGTCGCTAGTGATCTCCCGGCCTAAGAAAAGAAATAAATTCTAACTTCACTAATAAAAAAAATCTCAGGTGAGGACGGAAC
>NC_090754.1:75013092-75023092 GCF_036898095.1 Palaemon carinicauda
AAATTACATTTATCTTAGAACCATTTAGATCTGGCAGACAAAATAAAACTCATCACTATGGATAAAAACAAACAAAGATTTTCTATTAACAAAACAAGAAAAGAGTAATAAAACTATCTTGGGTATTACACGAGCGATAAAACTGCATTTATCTCATTAGCATTTAGATATGGCGGACAAGATATAACCAGCCACTATGGATAGCAAAAGGAGAAAATAAGAGATCATGTGCATCAAGAAAGCAAAGATAAACTAAAACCAATCGTTTTCCCATGGGAATCATCATGCCAGAGGGATAGGAGGACGGAGGTAATTTTGGTCATACAAAATTGACCCTTGGCTATCTAATGTACACACCTAACGAAACTGTCCCATAAAACAATCTTCCATGAACTCAATATTAAAAATACTGGCAGAGAGAGAGAGAGAGAGAGAGAGAGAGAGAGAGAGAGAGAGATCTTCAGCAGAAAAAAAGTCCCTCTGAGCGCTTCTAATTCTCGTAACTTGCAAACCAACATGATGAATGCACTTATATATAAAAAAAAAATGCACAGACAATCCACCTCAACACTTTCGTCTGAAATAATAAATGAATACGGGTCGGGAAAAACGACTCCTTCCAATCAGTAGGAAAACCCACACACAAACAATCAAACAACAAAAGACTGGAAGTAATAGGAAATAAACAAATAAACACGGAAACAACAATGTAATAAGATACACTTTGCTTTCAAGGGTACAATTTCCAGCTACCAAATAAGTTTTGGAAAACCCAACTGTTCAGGAATTGTCCGAAGCTAATGGAACTAAAGCTCAGTGGTTCGCTATTCTAATTCCAGCTGGTGGAATTATTAAAGCCCAAATCAAGTGTCTAGCCTTAGAAGCGTTGATAAACTTAGGAAAGTTGCCAGAAGATACAAAACAAGCAAAGCAAAACTAGCAAGCAGGGATGATGCGTTAGATAACTGCTAAGAGGGCTGGTCCTGTAGTAGTCGGTTGAATATTCATGCTGATCCATAAATCTGAAGTAACTGAAAGATAATTACATCGCTGGAACAGCTAAGCGAAACTATGGATGCTGGACTTTCTCCAAACCCCAATTCAGATCTGATAAAATTACCGATGCGAGATATATGTACGTATTTAAAAACAGCATAATTTAGGCTACTTAATGGCATTGAGTTTTAGAGGTAACTTCAAATTTTTTTAGAATGAAATCAACCACAAAGCGTAGCTGATAAAATTACCGATAACAGATATATGTACGCTATTAAAAATGGTAGAATTTTAGTTAATTAATGCCCTTGAGTTTTGGAGATAACTTCAACAATTTTTAGAATGAAGTTTAATGAGAACTTTAGTTAATTTCGGTATTAAATTCTTTAAGCAGTAATCTCAAAAGCCTGTTCATGATACAACATTTTGTTTATCTCAAAACTCAAAGGAAATATCTTAATATAGGGTTTCATGTTGAATAATAATAATAATAATAATAATAATAATAATAATACATACATACATACATACATACTGTACATATACCAAGGCACTTCCCCCAATTTTGGGGGGTAGCCGACATCAACAAATGAAACAAAAAAAGGGGACCTCTCCTCTCTACGTTCCTCTCAGCCTGACAAGGGACTCGACCGAGTTCAGCTGGTACTGCTAGGGTGCCACAGCCCACCCTCCCCCGTTATCCACCACAGATGAAGCTTCATAACGCTGAATCCCGTACTGCTGCTACCTCCGCGGTCATCCAAGGCACGGGAGGAAGCAGCAGGATAATAATAATAATAATAATAATAATAATAATAACAACAACGTTACGAGCGAGTTTGCGTGACCGAGAACTACTTAGCTTTGAATTTGAATCCTTTTATCGTAGTCTCTTTTTTTTTATCTGGACTATTATTGCGATAATACGATTATAACAATTAAAAACTTAATATCTGAACACCCGTTTCTCTACAATATGGAATTCGATACACTCTCATGCTTTGTGTGTGTGTATATATATATATATATATATATATGTGTGTGTGTGTGTGCGTCTATATACATTTATATGTATATATAAATGTATGTATGTATATGTATCGGCTAGAGTAAGAAAAGGAAAGTGTTTGACAGAAGAGTTCATAACCACTGGTGGTGTTATACAAGGTTGCCCACTATCACCACACCTCTTCAACCTATACTTGGAATGGGTTATGAGAATGGCACTTGGAGATTATGAGGGTGGCATAGATATAGGAGGGACAAAAATATCTAACATGAGGTATGCAGATGACATAGTGCTTTTAGCAGAAACTAAGGAGGAACTTCAGAGAGTGTTGAGAATGGTGGAGGAGCAGTGCAGTAGGTATGAATTAGTGATAAATAGAGAGAAAACCAAAAGTATGAAAATTGGACGCCAGAGAGAGGCCTTAGAAATACAGCTATCAGAGGGAGAAGTGGAACAAGTGAATGCGTTTAAATATTTGGGAGTGTTTTTCACAGCAGATGGAAAGATGGAAAGAGCAATTCAAGACCGAATCTTGAGTGGCCAGAAAGCATTTGGAAGGCTAAGAAGAATCTGGAAGGATAGAAATATATCCATTAAGTTGAAAATTAGGCTATTAAGAGCAATAGTAATCCCCACAGTGATGATATACGGTGCTGAATGCTGGATACTGAAGAAGAGAGAAGAGAAAAAGTTATTAGCCTTTAAAATGAAATGTCTCAGACGAATCTGTGGTGTAAGATGGGAGGACAGAATTACGAACGAGGGAGTGAAAGAAATGGCTGGTTTTGAGGACACAATTCTGATTAGAGTGGAAGATATTCAGAGGAGATGGTTTGGGCATGTACAGAGGATGGAACAGGACAGATGGCCAAAGATAGTGCTTCATGGTCAAGTGGCCGGAAATAGACCGAGAGGACGACCAAGAGATACATGGGTGAAAACCTTCCAGAAAGCAAATAGAGGCGAGACATTTCAACAGCTGGCACAGATGGCATTGGATAGGAGTCTCTGGAGAGAATGGCGATATCAGATGCAGGACCCAACCCGGAGAATTCCGGACGGGATTTAGTGAGTGAGTGATATATATATATATATATATATATAAACATATACATATATATATGTATATATATGTATATATATATATGTATATATATATATATATATATATAATTATATATATATATATATATATACATATGTATATATATGTATATATATACATATATATATGTGCGTGTATAAAAAGCGTTTTCCTTTTCCAATGAATGGTAAGCTTTGGGGCATATATCCAGGCTAAAACTAGGCTTTTGGAAATGAGATTACTAGGCTCTTCGCTCAAAGTTACAACTACCCCAGTGGTCTTTCTATCGGGTACACAGGTCATTAGTTATGAAACATGTCCACATTTTCACATCCCAGAATGGACCTGGCCATAAAGGATCGATTGATTAATAGTTATCTGGCATCCTGATGGCCATTAAAGAATAACACACAGCTGGCATTGGGGTTAAGCCATCTTGATGCTTACACGACACTTGCACGAGTTGCGATTCCGAAATGCCGGGTATGAGTCGTGTCAGGGATTAAAGTCTTCGTGCGGAGTGTGTGTTCGATGTAAGAAAATTGCCAAAACGGGACAAAAAATTATACGTGCCAATTTTTTTAACATTTCAAAATTCTCTTAAGTACAACCCGCCCCCCCCCCCCCCGCCCGAACCCTTTAAAGTGTCGTGAAAGTGTCAATGTGTACTTAACCCTCATAAAACCTGTTAGATACCGGAAGGATAACATCTGGAGTTGTCCCCTCTAAAGTGAAAAAGGGGGTAAGGGGAACATTACACATATACATACGCAAAGGTACACACACACACACACACACACACATATATATATATATATATATATATACTGTATATATATACACCTACATATTTTTAATATTAATTATAGTCCAACAAATTAATTAAGAACAATTATTAGGAACGAATTTCATTATAAAAATTCCATCCTTAAAGCTCAAATTAACAATGTAGCAACAAAACATACACTAAAAATTTACTCAAATCACCTTTACTTACATTCCAACTTCAGTACCCCCGAGTACGAGCTACCGACACCACCTCTTAGAGTCATGAAACACGACAAGTCTAAGCCCCGTCGCACGATACTTCCCTGCATGATGCACGATGCTTTCAAATTCTGGAGTAACGTACGATTACTTAACGCCATTTGACATAACAGAAAATTAAGGTGGAGAAGACTGAATGCGTTCATGACCTAGCCACCTCGATTACGACAACGAGGGTCAACTCCGGGTCGGAAGGGGAGTTGCGAAGTCATGCAACCGGAAGTTTTGCAAAAAGTACTTGAAAGTAAGACTGTTTTATCTGAGCATCTTTTCAGTCTGCAGAATTGTTAGGTTAAGGGGGTTGCAGTTTTGGCCATTTGATGAATGAAAATTGATACCAATAATAAAATGAGAAAAATAATTCTTCTATTAACGTGATTTTTCCCATATGTATGGTGTAAGCAGTCAACTTCTCTTTGAAGGTCTTTAGACCGTAGCCCAGATCGGTTGCCCTAACTTAGACCCCGGGTAGCGTATGTTCATGTGTTCTACCAGTCACCAGCGTCCTTCCTCCTAAACAATTAAAATAAATGAGATGTCAGTAAAAAAAAAAAAATAAAAAAATAGTCAGCATCATCCTCATCATCTCCTACGCCCATTGACTCCAGTCGCTTTCATCTTGAGCTTTTAAATCAATACTTCTCCTTTCATCATCTCCTACTTCACGTTTCATAATCCTCAGCCACGTAGCCCTGGGTCTCCCAACTCTTCTAGTGCCTTGTGAAGCCTAGTTAAACGTTTAGTGAACTAATCTCTATTGGGGAGTGCAAAGAGCATGCCCAAACCATCTCCATCTACCCCTCACCATGATCTCATCCACATACGGCACTCTAGTAATCTATTATAGTTTCATTTCTAATTCTGTCCTGTCATTTTAACTCACAATATCCTTCTGAGGGCTTTGTTCACAAATCTAAAAAATCTATTGGAAATTGTTTAAGTCTTCAAATCACTTCAAAATGAGCTAATCCAGGTGTGCAATTATGTCATCACGCTTGCGTCGTCACGTCGTGTCACCTTAATAACCTTCAGTAATTCACCTTTGGAGTAATTCACCTTTTGGGGCAATACTGAAGATGCTGCACCACGTTTTGCAGTTTCGTGACAGGTTATCTTTCGATAACGCCCCAAAATAATTGCTTTGGGGATCGATGCCTCTGCATATTAAGAGCCTTAAGACTTATGACTTATGACTTGAGCAAGTTCAGGGGAAAAAAATTAGATAAATTTCCTATAACAATACCTAATTTCAAGAGAGAAAACATTCAAGGTAGTCTTCAAACAGATACACACACAAGCACGTACATTATACATGTGTGTATATACATATTTATACACACACACACACACACATATATATATATACATATATATATATATATATATATATATAGTATACGGTATATACATACATACATAAATATATAAACAAAGAAACAAAAAAAACAAAAAAGCAAACAAACACACACACACACAACACACAACACACACACACACACACACACACACATATATATATATATATATATATCCATCGATCACTGATGCTATCTTTCCCTACAATTATCTGTGTAGTTACTCGCCTCGCAGTAAAGGTGTGACAGTAATTCGTGTTTCAAGCTGTACCACCGTCGGTGGTGGTACCCTTGCTCTCTGTTCAATTGAATGGAAAGGAAATGTGTCATTATAGGATTATTCCATATCAAAACAGATAATTAATCATCTAGTTAGTTGTTAGTTAACTGCTGTTATACAGAGAGAGAGAGAGAGAGAGAGAGAGAGAGAGAGAGAGAGAAACGTTGAGTGGAGTGCAGAACCACGAGCGAAGGATAAAAATTTATTTAATTATGGTGGCCGATGTGGTAACGTCTCTGACTGGAGAACGCCAGTCCTTGTGAGCTAAAACTAGGGGCTTTGGGGGAGCCTACAGGTCTATGTGCTTAGTCATCAGCAGCTATTGCCTGGCCCTCCTTGGTTCTAGCTTGGTTGTAGAGGGGGCTTGGGCGCTGATCATATGTATGTATGGTCAGTCTCTAGGGCATTGTCCTGCATTATAGGGCAATGTCCCTGTCCCTTGCGCCTGCTATTCCTGAGTGGTCTTTAAACCTTTAAACTCTCAAATTAGTGGGAATATGGAAGAAAGTTCAACGAAGACCATAGTTGTTTGGTCATGCAAAGGAAGAAGAATAAGACCTTGAATAAAAAAAGGGTCATGTACATGACAGTAGATGGAAGGAGAAGGCCAAATCTCATGGCAAATGATATGCAGGCGAGAAGGGCTAAGAGAGGAAGTAAGCCGGACATATGTTTACCGAAAGACTGATAGCGAACAGCGTTACCTTAAAGAAATGGGTAAAAGCTGAAGACAGAAAAAGATGAAAAAGAGTGATTAGTGGTCAGTCAAAAATTTAGAAAACACCTAGAACACCGGGGTAAAAGTCTCTCTCTCTCTCTCTCTCTCTCTCTCTCTCTCTCTCTCTTTACATATACTGTGCATATATATCCGTGTGCCCGTGTGTGTATGTGTATTTACTCGTAAGTATTATCCTTCATATATATGTAAATATATATATATATATAAATATATATATATATATATATATATATATATTCTATATATATATATATATATATATAGTATTTATATGCATGTATGTATGTATATATACAAACACACACTCGCGCATATATATACATACACACACACACATACATATATATATATATATATATATACATACCTGAAAAGAAACCAAATAAACCCAACCACTCGAAAAAAAGAGACGAGAGAATGATGAAAGCCCACCTTAAAGTCGGAGGGAAGAGTATCATGTAAGTACCTTATTTGCACAAGAACCTCATCGCTACAAAACAGGATTACCTTCAGATCGCAATGAGTACAACAGCATTACGGTAAGAGGTAAGTACACTTCAAAAGAACAAAGGACGAGAAAAAAAAAGTTAGTTTAAAAGCGTATTAAAGAGTAAAATGTTTTTTTTTTATTTATTTCTGTGAGGAGAAATATTTTAGAAAAAGATTTTCAGCAGTTAGAAGAATTCTTGCATATGCTATATGAAATATAAGAACATATGTACGCACAAAATTCTCTTCCTTTTACTTAAACGCTAATATATATATACATATATATATATATATATATATATATGTATATGTATATATATATATATATATATACACACACCCATACATAACATATTTATATGAATATACATATAAAAATATGTTTGTATGTATGTAATTGCATCTGAGAAAAATCAAAATATAACTATAATTAATCTCCCATAATAATAGCTGAAAAAAATAACTAATAAAAATAACTATAAGAACAATAACGAAGAAGAGAAACAAGAGCAATAAATAAAAGAAGGAATATTAAACGAAAATGATAAATTGATAAACGAAACGACCTAAGCACGTTATTTTGTGCACAAAAGTAAAACAAAGAGAGAGAGAGAGAGAGAGAGAGAGAGAGAGAGAGAGAGAGATAAGGGCGGTGATATATAATTCAGTTTGAGAACTCGACCCACATTGGTAGGCCATTTTACAACAGCCTCAACTGATACCACTTACTTAGTTCAGGTCAGGGCCAGATATTATATGAGCTCTCTCTCTCTCTCTCTCTCTCTCTCTCTCTCTCTCAGAACTTGATTTCATATCATATCTTTGGCAAATTTTCAAAAGATCTCCAATCTCTTTCTGGTTCTCGTCCTTTCAATTTTTTTTAAAGGCAATCAAACAATTTCTATATCCATATATATATATATATATATATATGTGTGTGTGTGTATGTATATAATATATATATGTGTATAATATATATATGTATATATATATATATATATATATATATATAAACTTGTATATATATAATATACATATAAACGTACATATATATACATATATATATATATATATATATACTCTAGCTTTCACATTTACCTTATAAACATAAAAGCAAAAGCACTAAGATGGTGAATCATATCATGAATCATAAGGAAACACAGATTCCTATACGAAATCAATGGACAAACTAAATCAAACTACTAAAAGTTTTAAGAAAAGATAAACGTAACATAATATAAAAATTAAGTAATTGATCAAAATATGAGTAAATTGAGAAAGAGGAAAGAATATCCAGTAAAGGAAATGAATGAATCAAAGAATGAATTCAGTTCAAAACAGGAGAAAGTGGAGGACCACCATACGTGCTAGGGATGTTGCAAGCAAGGAGTAACCACGTTGCAATTTACACGAATGATAAAGCTCGTCTTTGTAGAACGACAATGTATACAATATGTTCTTGAAATAGCGTGCATGTACTCGCATACGCACGCGCGTGCACTTCGCTTTGAAACTTTAAAGGTAAACGGTGACTATTCTGTAACTAGTGTGCGATGCGATCCGTCAAAAATTATGTTTAATATTTGGAGGGATATGCACACATACACACACACATATTCAACCCTTCTCACCCCTTCCCCCTTTCCTAACGACAACCTGCTGGTTCAGCAATTTGTGGGAGAGTGAGGTTTTTGAGTGTACCACTTGGGGTACCCCCTCTCACCAGGCTATGAATATTTTCTCTCCCACTGAGCGTGACAGAAAAAGTATATGTATGTATATTATATATATATATATATAATATATTCATATATGTACATATATATATATATATATATACACATATATTCATATATATATATGTATATATACATATATATATATATATATACACATATATTCATATATATATATGTATATATACATATATATATATATATATAGCCAAACACTTGCTCTTTACTACATAGGAGGGGAGATTAGCAGTATAAAGAGGTTATAATTCTGTGTAATGTGTAGCAATTACTGTTTAAAATGCAATGCGTAATACTTATCTCTCTAATCGAATTTACAAAGTAAACACCTATTTATAAATACAATAATAATGTATTTTCATGATGTTGATGGAGTACCATATTAATCATCAGTACAAAAAAAAAAAAAAGAAAAAAAAATTCAATCGTCTGATCTTATAAAGTTGTGGGATTCTTATCAATTAATTGGAATAATGTTTCGTGATGTGTTGCTAAATCGAACGTATAAAGATCTTTAACATATCTGTCAATCTTGGAGAGAGAGAGGAGAGAGAGAGAGAGGAGGAGAGAGAGAGAGAGAGGGGGGGGGGAGGGATTTACAGTTGAAACCTAATACTGCATCGGCAACAATGCAAATAAAGTTGAACATGGGAATTTGATATTTGAGTAGCAATTCTTGAAGCAATTTTGTTTTCGTATTATTATTATTATTATTATTATTATTATTATTATTATTATTATTATTATTATTATTATTATTATTATCTTACTGCTTTTTGTTCTTTATTATGTCAGCTAACGCACAAAATTTGGGGAAGTGTCTTGATAAATAGATAGATAGACTAGCTAAGCTGCAACCCTAGTTGGAAAAGCAGGATGCGATTAGTCAAAGGGCTACAACAAGGGAAAATAGCCCAGTGACGAAAGGAAATAAAGAAATGAATAAACTACAAGAAATGTAATGGGCAATTAATATAACATCTTATAACAACAGTAACTACATTAAAATAGATCTTTCAATTAGCAACTACAAAAAGAACTTATGTCAGCCTGTTCATCATAATAACATTCGCTGTAAGTTTGAACTTTTTAAGTTCCACCGATTCAACAACCCGATTAGGAAAATCATTCCACAACTTGGTCACAGCTGGAATAAAACTTCTAGAATACTGTGTAGTATTGAGCCTCATGAGGAAGAAAGCATGGCTACTGTAAAATTAAATGCACTTGGGATTTCCTAATAATAT
>NC_090754.1:75028092-75030332 GCF_036898095.1 Palaemon carinicauda
CACCGACGACCCACGAGAATGGGAATCAGGGTTAATGGAGGCACGGAAAAGGTCAGAAGGATTTGATATATATAAATACATATGTATATATATACATACACACATGTATATACATGTGTATATATAAGTGTATATACATATACATATGCATATGCATATATATATATATATATATATATATATTATATATATATTAGTAGAGCTATTGGCTTATGCTTAATATCTACCTGTCAATTCACTAACCTGTTTCTATGCGGGTTATAAAGGTTTGATGAGGTCAAACAAAAAGGTGAAGATTTTAACCTCATTATTGAGAGAGAGAGAGAGAGAGAGAGAGAGAGAGAGAGAGAGGAGCCATGCCCTTTTCACAAAACATTCAATCCCAAACAACTTCAACATTATATATCAACCAACAAGAACACTACCACCAACTTTATCATGTCCTAACGTAAGCTGACACATCCAAGCCACGTCAGCTGCCCTCTTGCAAGGCGTCAGCTACTGTTTCCTGACATTCCGACAGGGTAGTAAAAGTAGTCGTAAAGGATGTTGTTTCCTTTGTTGGGCACAGCAGGACTTCTGACGGTACGCTCGTGGTGTCACATGCCAATGAATTAACAAGTCTGCTATCTGATTAACAGGAATGTAAATATATATATCTATCTATCTATCAATCTATATATAAATACTTATATACATACATATATACATACATACATACATGAATTTATATATACACACACATACATACATTATATATATATATATATATACGTATACAGGAAGTCATTGGAGCGTCTATACAGATAACTTCAGGGGAGGGGGGCGTATTTCTAGAATTAAGCAATTCGTGTACAAACGAACAAACAGACATACACATACGCACAAATATATATATATATATATATATATATTATATATATATATAACAGTATATATATATATATATATATACTGTATATATATATATATATACAGTATATATATATATATATATGAAATAAAAAGGACCAAACGTGTAATGAAAGTCATTTGCGTCAACAATAACAAAAACCTACATGTCTGATTAGAGAAAAAATCACAAGCAAACACGTACTGTATATATGTATGGATATAAGCATTCAATCAATGAAACTGTCGCCTCTCAAAAATATGAATGTAACAAACGAAGACATATACTGTAAGTATGTGCCGGTACAAATACAAAAACTTCAAACTTATAAAAGCAAGCATTTGAACACACAAATAAGAGTATACATAAAAGGAATGGTATGATCGAGCAAGAAATTTAATTGTACGAGTAAACGAGTAGGCCATAAACAGTTTTAATATCTCCTTTCAATTTCATTCGGGCAACTTTTATATTTTGATGATCAATATAAAATGTTCCTTTCTCATATTTACTCTCGAAATTCTCGTCTCGCAAAACCACCGAACTCATTTTAATAGTTTCAGTCATTTCTCTTCACTGTCACCAATACCAAAACATTAACGATTTAAATCCCATTAACAACTAATTTTTCCTTAACCTAAAACTTCACGCCTACATCCATTGTCCTTTCTCTGACCTCTAGTGCCACTTCATCCATTAAGATGTTAAATAGACACGGACATATGACACACCCTTTAGTATCAGACTTCCTTTCACACCAAACTAAAGACCCTCCTATCTGCACACTAAAACATATGATTAACTTTTAAATCTATCCATAACCTATCATTTATATATACCATACATCTATATATTCTATAAGTCAACCCCTTTGCCTCTATGTCCATTCTATCAGAAAAAAAAATTTCTAGGTCCATGAATGCCACATAGCTTTAACTTCAACTGTCTGGATGCTAAGCCACAGAGAAAAACAAACACGTGACAAATCCTGTCTGGTTTAAACTTGAATATTTACAAGATATTTCAACGAGGACTGATAAGAGATGAGCGAAATTTTATATTCTAGAGTGATAAACTTACAACCATTAGTAAGAGATAAGGAAAAAAGCTGAACTTCTGCACGATACTCTAGCATATATAATGTAAGATTTCTTTCACTTTGTATCATTCTGAAGATGTCTTCTAAACATGCCTGGCAAACTGGACAGGATTTATAACTTCTTTGATTTTCACTGTCGTTCTTTGCATCTAACTATAACGTGTTCCTGCAATTTCAACCACACATTATATATATATATATATATATATATCTTAACTACTGATTCAGGGATTACAACTTTCAGAAAAT
>NC_090754.1:75045832-75053332 GCF_036898095.1 Palaemon carinicauda
ACAATTCCATCCTGTTCGTAATACTAGGCAGGCAGTTAATTCTAATAGTCAGGCCTTCTCCATCATGAGGTTCAACACTACGCAGTACTCTATAAGTTTTATTCCAACTGTAACCAAGTTTTGGAATGATCTTCCTAATCGGGTAGTTGAATCAGTAGAACTTCAAAAGTACAAACTCACAGCAAATGTTTTTATGTTGAACAGGCTGACATAAGTTCTTTTATACTGTAGTTTATATATGAAATATCTGTTTTAATGTTGTTATCTTTTTAAATATGTTATTTAAATTTTTCATTACTTCTTATATCGTTTATCTATTTCCTTATTTCCTTTCCTCACTGGGCTTTTTTCCCTGTTGGAGCCCTTGGGTTTATAGTATCTTGCTTTTCCAATTAGGGTTGTAGCTTAGGAAGTAATAATAATAATAATAATAATAATAATAATAATAATAATAATAATAATAATAATCGTGAATACAAATACAGATTAGGTAAATGTTTGTACTTCAGAGACTAGTGAATACATTGCTACAGGACTGAACACTTTACAAATAAAAACCACATAGAAATTCTTCAGTACTGAGAGTTGGGTAAATGCTTCTTTTAGGGGATTCTTGAATACTTTAGGGAATTGTACGTACAGTAATGATTATTTATTGTATAAGATACATTATTACATTTTAAACTAAATAAGGCAGAGGTGCATTCAAGAGGGCCAATATTCAATCTCGAAATCAAGAATCAAATGAAGAAATAACCGAATTATAATAGTTATAGTTACCAGCCTGGCAACACCGTAAGTCCACGTATACACAAACCCACGCCAGGTCGAGGTCAGCCAAGTGGAACGTGGGCCAGTTCGGTTCATAGGTCAAAAGGAGAAACACGAGCCTCTCTGGGTGTTTAAACTTCCATCTGAGAGAGAGAGAGAGAGAGGAGAGAGAGAGAGAGAGAGAAACCCGTTTTCCCGTTGCTATACTGTATATCACCATAAAACTTTCATCGCGAATTAAACAATTTCTTTACAGCGAGTTGTGTCTCTTCAGGCGAAGAATGATCGCTACTGTTGTGCGGATGTTGTTGTTGTTGTTGTTTTCCTAAAGTTTTCTTTCTTTGCGGGGGAGCATTCTTTCTTTAAAATAAATGTCACCTGTTGTGAATATAAGTGGTTCAGTGCTTCGGTTGTCAATTTCTAGGACCGTTTTCTAGGTACATGATCATTAGCTAATATCATGGAAAAGTGCGTTGGGTCTAACTACTTTACTCACAGAGTATTGGCGAAACGTGATTACTAAACTCGTCTGGATTTTAACGTTTTAAAGCGAAAAGCTGTATGATTAATTGATTGATTATTAGGTATTATCTGGCATCGTAACAGCAGAGGTCATTGATGCCAAGCTGTATGATTATATATATATATATATATATATATAATGTACACTGTACAAGTGTATATAAGTATACATATGAATATACATATACGTTTAAATATATATATATATATATATATATATTCAATGTATGCATAATATATACATGATATATATGTTATATATATATATATATTCAATGTATGCATAATATATACATGATATATATGTTATATATATATATATATATATATATTCAATGTATGCATAATAAATACATGATACATATGTTTTATATATATATATGTATATGTATATATATATCTATATATATATATATATATATATATAAGTGAAATATATGTATACATTGATGATAATTTATGTGTACGACAACTTGATATAAAATTCTTCTATGGAGGAATCGGTTTAATGTTGAATATAACAAGAATATGTAACATACGGAATCTCTCATTTT
Organism: Palaemon carinicauda; assembly: GCF_036898095.1. NCBI lineage: Eukaryota > Metazoa > Arthropoda > Malacostraca > Decapoda > Palaemonidae > Palaemon > Palaemon carinicauda. Next base: position 75,047,680 of record NC_090754.1, read on the forward strand.
ATTAAAGAATGAAAACGTCCATCACTATTACTAATCCCTTTATCGTCAAACGGCCTCAGGAAAATAGTACATTTTCAAGTGTAATTCGTAAAAATGCAGATACTGTATAAGTCTAAAGGCTTACAGGCTACTCATGAATGCCAGAGACAAGGGACAATGACATTCCCCTATCAAACAGGAGAGTGACCATATTGTATACATATATGATCAGCAACCAATCGCCTTCTCCACCCAAGCTACGACCAAGGAGGGCCGGCCAAATGCAGCTGATGACTCAGCAGATAGACCTACAGGCTCATCCAAACCAATCATCCTTAGCTCACGAGTTTGAGCAGGACTCGAACCCCAGTCTGGCGATCACCAATCAGGGACATTACCACTTAAGCCACCACAACCCCAAGATAAGATAAAAACCAATGCCTAGCCTTTATGCATTCAGACTAAAGAGGTTATGAGTAATAATTCCATACCACCATTAAAACACATTGTACATAAGCAATATTAATGTATGTGGCCAGTCAAAAATGACGGCTAAATTTTTAGATATTCAAAAACACGCACATCCCTCTCACGTGGGCATGACTCAAGGGACAGGGATAATTCAGAGATGGATATATATATATATATATATATACATATATATATATATATACACATATATATATATATATATATAGCCAGAACACTTCCTCTTCATTACATAGGGGAGATTATTATCATTACTCGCTAAGCCACAACCGTAGTTAGAAAACCCGAATGTTATAAGCGCAAGGGATTCAACAGGAAAAATATCCCGTGAGGAAAGGAAATAAGGAAATAAATAAACTACATGGGAGGTAATGAATAAACAATATAAAATATCCTAGACCAGTATCAACGTTAGAATTGATATATCATATATAAACTATGAAGAGTGAATCATGTCAGCCTGTTTAACATTTCCTACAAGGTTGAACTTGTGAAATTCCACCGATTTAACTGGCCGATTAGGAAGAACATTCCACAGTCTGATCGCAACTGGAATAAAACTTCTAGAATACTGTCTAGTATGGAGCCTCATGATGGAGATGGCAAGACAGTTAGAATTAACTGTATACCTAGTACCGAAATTGACATGAATTACATCTTTTCTATATGAAGCTAATATATGCCTTCAATTACAAGAAACTATTCCTGGCATAGTTATAGTTGGATTATAGCCCATAGGCCTACATGACTAGATAATGAGTAAAAATTACAATCACTTAATAAAAAGTAAAGTATTAAAAATGTCATTAAGATATAAATCCTTATTATATCTCACAGGATGACATTTACTCCACCGGTTACAAAAAATTACTTCCTGCACCAGAGTATACATTTGTCAGAACACTAAATGGAACATTTATATTGTACTTCTATCCTAAAAGTGGTTTCATGAATTACATATTTGAGCTTTGATAATGGAACTTTGAAACAAACCTAAAGAAAGAAATATATTCAATATACTTAAAACCTAACACAGTTTAAAGATTAAAAATCCACTTATGAATGGCAGAGGCAAAGGACAGTTACATTGCCCTACCAAGCGGGACAATACTTTTGAAACTGACAATATATACATATAATCAGCGCCAGAGACCCCTCTCTACCAAAGCTAGGACCAAGGAGGGCCAGGCAATAGCTGCTGATGACTCAGCAGATAGTCCTATAAGCTCCCCAAACACGTATCCTTAGCTCACAAGGTTGGTGAGGTTGCAGCGACCAAATAACGGGTATGAGCGGGACTCGAACCCAAGTCTGGCGATCACCCGTCAGGGACGTTACCACATAGGTCGCCACATTTCCGATGATGAAATGTTAATTATGATAACTACCCTCCAAATTATATTCTAATCAAAACAAAGCAATAAAAACAAACTCCGCTCATGAATAATGACCACGAAACGAGTTATCTCTCGAGGGTGTAATTAAAATTACACCAGGTTCAACCTCTGACTGGATCCTTCCTGCAAATATAAATCAATTAAATTTATTTCTATTAGTCCCACTAACTGCCTTCTTAACAGCCAATAGCAGGAAAGGTCACAGGAGTTTTCATTACAGATAAGTCACTCGAAAGAAAGCCGTCTGAACCACACCCGCACATAAACAAGAATCGAATAATTGGGAAGTTGTCCGCCAGGGGGGTGGATAAAATCGAAGCTTCGTGACTCGGGAACAATGCTTAATATCATTGGTCAGAAGAGAAGCCGTGTTGCGTCCTTTACGTAGTGTTGTATAGCCCATTAATTTTCGAATTGCAATTTCAAAACAAAGATCCCCCATTCTTTTATGTTCACCTTGCAATGGAAAAATCTTGTTAGTGGGATAATACGCTTTGTGTATTCGCCTGATTTCCAGTAACATTTCCAATGTTAATTTTCATATCCCCCAAATACTTATCTCAGTGTAATGATTATTATTTGAAATGATGATATTAACCACCCATTGTTAAACACGTCTGCGATAACGCAAACTAATCGTAGCTATGATGTTAATGGCAAATAAAACTCGTGGATGAATATGAGAAGTATTCACGAACCGTGAAATTGACTCACCTGTTTCGCTTTCAGTGAATTAAATCCTGAAAAGAGAGAAAGAGATATCGTTATTAGTTACATTAAACACATTATGGCATAAAAAATATTAAAAATTCTACGTTTAAAGAACAGTTAGAATATAAATGTGGGAAATCATTCATATATATACATATATACATACTTCTCCCAAATATATATATATATATATATATATATATTTATAATATCTTTCTGTTACGTTCAGTGAGGAGAGGGGGGTAATCATACCCTGGTGAGAAGGGGTAATATATATATATATATATATATATAGATATATATATATATATATATATATGTATATGTAAATGAATATATATGTATATATGTGTGTATATATATATATATATATATATTGTTACGATATATACCTTGTCGGAAACCACTCTCTCAAAAATTGCCGAACCACCAGGTTGCAGTTAGGAAAGGGGGATGGGAGTGAGAGGGTTGAATCTGTGTGCGCGCGAGCAAGCGCGCCCGCACATCTATCTAAATATTTAGACGTCATTTATGACGGCTCGGTTACATTAGCATATAAATGAACAGTTACATAGATAAGTTAGTTTTGATATATATACACATGTAAAGAGAGAGAGAGAGAGAGAGAGAGAGAGAGAGAGAGAGACTTGTCGTCCGCTTGTTGGGGGTGTAGTTCTGTTGCAAGCTGGACCCTAAATCTTATGGGAAAAAAAAAAAAAAAAAAAAAAAAAAAAAAAAAAAAAAAAAAAAAGAGGAGGAACGGCGCTGGGCAACTTGATATGAAGCACAGTGGCCCTTCTTTATGAAAAGAATAATTTCATGCATACATGTATGTATGTATGTATGTATGTATGAATATATGAAGACATCTATCTGTACATGAGATATCATCATCATCCTCAACAACTGTTACTATGCGCTGCCAAAAAAAAAAAAAAAAATAAAATAAAATAAATAAATAAATAAACACCTCAGACAAGTCCTTCCACTTGCGTCTGTTTATAGTCTTTCTATACCAGTCCACACCCGTAACTTTCTTAGTTCGTCAATTGCTCGTCTTCTCTTCCTTACTCTGCTTCTTTTGCAATCTCTATGAATCTATTCTGTTTTTCTTAATGTCCATCTATTATCTGCCATTCTCATTACATGTCCTGACCATGTTCATTTCCTTTGCTTACATGTTAGAATATCCGCTGTATTAGTTTGCTCACGTATCCAGTTCGCTTTATATATATACTGTATATATATATATATATATATATACACACACACATAAATTATGCATGTGTCTTTACTGTACATGCATATATATTATGCATGCATGTAATGCATATATATATATATATATATACAGTATATATATATATATATATATATAGAAATTATATATGTATATATGTATAAATCCTGGGGAAACCAGGCCATTGACGTCACTACGAAAACGAGACCAACAATATTTTCCATCCTTTCACTTTCCAGACGGAATGAAAATGAAGAAACCTGCAGAAATCGAAACCCTTCAATTCGAAATCTTAATTACAATCTCTGATCAGAATCGCTACTCTTTGATTTCTCTTTTTTTTTTCTCTCGCTTAGCAGGATTTTATGTTCCATTTTGAGTTTGTTTTAATCAATTATCATCTTCTATTCAATCTTGTTGATTAGTTAATTTATATATTCAACCCAATCTAATTTCATAACTTATTCACTCCTTAAAAAAAATCAACTCACTTTCTTCTATTCCATATCTTCTTAATTCCTTTCCTTTTACTGCCATTCCTCTCTCTCTCTCTCTCTCTCTCTCTCTCTCTCTCTCTCTCTCTCTCCTCGTGACTTTTTCTAATCATTCAAGTTTCTTTTTCTAAACTGAACCATGGATTCACTTTTAGTCCTCTTTTTCCTCAGACCACCATTATACAAATCTCTCTCTCTCTCTCTCTCTCTCTCTCTCTCTCTCTCTCGTGACTTCTTCACTTTCCTACCTATGCATATTATTCAATTTTTTTTAACTGAACCCAGTATTCATTTTTACTCCTCTTACCTAAGACCATCATTATTCTTCTCTCTCTCTCTCTCTCTCTCTCTCTCTCTCTCTCTCTCGTGACTTTTTCACTTTCCTACTATTCATATCATTCAATTTTTTTTTAACTGAACCCAGTATTCATTCTTACTCCTCTTACCTCAGACCATCATTATTCATCTCTCTCTCTCTCTCTCTCTCTCTCTCTCTCTCCTCGTGACTTTTTCATCTTCCTACCTCTTCCTATTATTCAAGTTTTTTTAACTGAACCCTGTATTCATTCTAACTCCTCTTACCTAAAACCACCATTATACAAATTTCCTCTTCTCTCTCTCTCTCTCTCTCTCTCTCTCTCTCTCTCTCTCTCTCTCTTTGCACTGTAATTTTTTTCTTTCAAATCTATTTTATCCTTGTCATTTAATCTTTTTTTCTCAATTATTACCTTTCATCTTAAAATTTCTCTCTCCTTAGTATTCTTTTTTTTTACTCTCTTTTTTATCCTTCCCTGACTCTTATTCTCTATTCTCCCATTGTCCGTGAAATATCTGAGAAGAAATACACCTTTGAACTCCTTTGTCCTTCTTTCCTTTATTTTGTCTTTATTATACTTTTTTTTTCAACTCTTATTGTCCTTCACCTTTTTCCCTGGTTTTCCATTTGCAAATTTCTTATCGCCTGAACTCGACTTATCATCCCCCATCTTTCTCATCTTTAATTTCCTTATTTCTATTCCTTCCCCTGTCTATCTTCTCTTCCCACGCTCTCAAACATCTTCTCCGGCTCATTTCTTTACCTGCCAATCTCTACCTTTCCGTTCTCAATCATCCCTGGCCTTTTAATTTACACCTCCTTTATATTCTTCCTCCCAAAAATCTCTCGTGTGAGGAAATGTGTAGCCTCTTTTGGGCGTCGGTGTTCAGCGATGCATGCACAAGTTAGCGGGAGGAGGGAGGGGGGGGGGGGGGGAGGACCAGAGCGGGGAGCGTACCCGGAGGGGGCAGGGGTTATGTTAGATTTGCTGACCCGGACGAAATGTTGACCGTGTGCGTTGAAGAGT
>NC_090754.1:75063332-75068332 GCF_036898095.1 Palaemon carinicauda
CTGAGAGAGAGAGAGAGAGAGAGAGAGAGAGAGAGAGAGATAAAAAGAAGCGGTGATCTACCGTTATCTGAGAGAGAGAGAGAGAGAGAGAGAGAGAGAGAGAGAGAGATAAAAAGAAGCGGTGATCTACCGTTATCTGAGAGAGAGAGAGAGAGAGAGAGAGAGAGAGAGAGAAGGCGTGAACTACGTCTCACTAGGTCGTTTAAAAGCAGTAAAATGTGTTATACTAAAGTAGGAAAATCATATCATAATTCAGATAATTTCCCATCAATATGAAAAAAACAAAATATGAATATGATATATGAAAAAAAGTACGAAAAAACCCCGAAATATATGAAAAAACCGTGCGAAATAAAAACACGAAATATAAATATGAAAAAACGTACGAAAATATTATGAATGTGAAATATGAAATAAACGTACCAAAAATGAAATGCAAATATGGAATAACGTACGAAAAACGAAATATAAATTTGAAAGATATATAAAAAAAAACGAAATATATACTGTATAGGAAAAAAAACGTACGAAAAACAAACAATCATAAATATGAAATATGAAAAAAAACTTTAGACAAATATAAAAATATGAACCAAGGCTCTTGATAATACGAAGTGAACAACAATGAAGATAAATATAATCTAAATTATACAACAAAATCCTAATAACATGAACCAGGCATATTAAAAAAAAAATACTCGATTAAAAAAAAAGATGGCATGATAAAGCTTCTCCCACCCCTCTAAAAAAAACAAAAGAGCAATGATTATCCCATAAACATTTCATAAACAAACACCTTCTTTATTCTGGCACCTTTAATTACATTCCTCACCGGCGAGGCGAAGCAACATCATTAACATCTTTTTCTGAGGTCACTCGAGCACAAAGGAGAATGTTCAGAGAATACAAGGGGTAGAGCTGTACAGATACCTAAAGAAGAGAGAGAGAGAGAGAGAGAGGAGAGAGAGAGAGGAGAGAGAGAGTCGTAAAGTTCTGATGAAATTTACCTACGTATCAGGGTTAAAAGAATTCTTTTAACCCTGCCTACGTATTGTACAACCACGCAAACACATATATGCACACATAATCATATATACATAAACACCATATATATATATTATATATATATAGATAGATAGATAGATAGATAGATAGATAGACAAATAGATATTATCTATGTATATATATTATATATATATATATATCTATGTATACAAATATATATATATATATATATATATATAGATAGATAGATATATTTATCTATCTATCTAGTATATATAGATAGATATATCTATCTATATATATATCTATCTATCTATCTATCTATATATATATATATATATATGTATATAAATATATATATATATTATATATATAATTTAATAGTAATATATATATGCATATATATATTTCATAAACAAATATAGATAGATAGCTAGATGGGTAGATAAATATACAAACCATATTTAGTGGTGTAATACTTTCTCCTGATTAGGCTTAACCTAACATTCGTATATCTAACATGTAAAAATGTCTTAATAGCAAGTGAGGACCTAAAGACGTTAAGCACCACCCAAGAACATAAGAATTCATAAATGAATTATAGCATCTGTGCGTATATTGCATGTATGCGTGTATATACATAAATGAAATATTTTATCATGTATCTGACGAGTCAATACATGGGGATCGAACGCAAGCCAAGAGGTTAATAGCCGAAAATAAAGGTACTTAAAAAAAAAAAAAAAAGACTGGTGACAGACTTGACATACATATACTGTTTTAGAGGCGCAAGCTGGCAGATTAACTATTCAGATACACAGGCGGTCCATCAGATAAGCAATGTGATTTGCAAGGTCTAAATTACAAGTTTTCTGAACGCAATCACCACCTGCGAGATTGTAAAGGATTACTTTCTCATGGTGCGTTGAAGTCACCCCCACGCCCTTCTACCGGTAGTCCACGAAGCATCATTATCATGCTATAATCAGCGGCTATTTCTATGGTAATTCGAAAGTGTAGGTGAAGTAGTGGGTACAAACACAACAATAAAATCTATAATATATCATGGTGACTTACAATTTACAGGTTACAGAATATCTACAATATTAATTAGATTGAGTTTAAATATCCAAACTTCGACTACAAAAAAATTACCGCTAATATAAAATGAAATTTTAATATTGTGAAGCTTATCATAGACCCAACACGTCCACTAAAACTTCTCTCTTTCTCTCCACCAAGGCACACCCAAGAACGCAGCCTAAAAGCCTGACCCTTTGTGCACTTCTCTCACATGCACACTTTTTTTACCCTAACCGGTCAAATGCCGCAACTTGACCCAGTAGTTTTCATATATTTCCTTTTGCAATTAAGATTATCTACGATACAAAATAATAATTCTTCATTTAACTAATTCCATTATAGAAAAAAATTTTGCTATATCCTATAAAATACAGAAATTCAATTCAATGATATAGTTCCAATGTATTTGAGTCTGACCATAAGGCCACACCCATCCTCTCTTTAATTGACGGCAAGAAAGTAAAGTTTTTTTTTTTTCCCTACAGGTGGCGTATGAGTTTTGTTTTCTGATTAAATAAAAGAGAAGAAAATTACTAGATGTAAGACAATTAAAGACAATGCACAAATTTACAATATATGATTTGGAGAATATACTAAATGATAAAATTATAGAAAAACTATCTATTCAAAGAAATATAAGAGATGTTAATGAACGAAATGTGGATATTTTTTTTTTCTTTCGGTGATATATTTATGAATGGGAAGACAGGTGGTAATTTCATAAATATTTCAACAACTTTTGCGTATAAATACATGAACGGAAAAGATACCGAAGCATTGGGAAGAAAATGCACCTATAAAATACAAAAGAAGAAGAATATCCAGACAACGTTGGAGAACATCAATATTTTCTTATTACTTTAACTTGAGATTTACGAAAAACTAAAATGACCACATCTTTCCTTACTACAAGTGAAAATATACTAAATAGAACATACTTTAATTTTGTGATGATTAGAATCTCAGCTATACGAAATCAACACCCATTCGGTATTATAGAAATCAAAATAACAAGACCAAATTAATTCCGTTGAATATATGTACAACGTTCTTAATATTTTGTAATAAAAATATAATTCTGATTGTCTTTTACATAAATACACATAAGCACTTAAATTTTTTTTCTGTATGAGTATGAATACGTAAAATCAAATCTGTAATTCTTCTGAGAAAGACCAAGAGACTGATGCACGCACATACAGATACAGATTAACATTAAAACATAGAATAAGCCAAAAAAAAATTAGAGGCTGGCATAAAAATCATGAAAACCTGATTAAAGAGACATTCATGTACTCAAGTACCAATTAACCTACAGAAAAAATAAAAAAAAGTAAAATAAATGTATATAAAATGACAAAAATAAGATCAAAATGAATGAAGTCATAGAACAAAAAAACTAAATAAAATAATCCAAATAAATAATAGATAACAAGAGATACGAACTGACAAAAATCGTGAGCACATGAAAATAAGTTAAAACTACAGACAAGGTTAAAATTTAAAAGAAAAAAAAAAACGAAATAAAGAGAAGACTATAAATGAATGAACAGAAATGAATGGGATCACATCTCGAAGAAAAAACCAATGGCACAGCAGGGTTACAGGCCAGAGAATCCTCTAGAAATGTGATTCAATCAGACTCGGGTAGAATGGTTTATTACCGTTTCACCTTCCAAGAAAATCGGGGCAAGAAAAAATATGTTAACTCAAGAATCTGGACTGAGCCCGCAGGAAATGGAGGTGGGAAAAAGTATTCCAGCTACTGTACTTACTGACTGTTTATAATTGTTGAATAAATAAGTAAATATCTAAGTAAATATGTAAAAGTTTTTTTTTCTATTTTAGATGGGGAGGAGCTAGAAAGGTATTCTTTCGGTTATTTTTTTTTTTCCAGCAAAGCTGTCAGGTTAAGGCTTGTTAGCCCCATTTAGGCTACAATACTCCCCTCCCTTTCCACACTATCTTAGCCACAATTAAGGCTGGTACCCATTTTTAAGATTCATTAAACTTGTTAGCACGTTCGAAACGTAGCCTTCGAAAATATAAAAAATTATATATATATATATATATATATACATATACATATATATATATATATATATATACATATACATATCCATACACACACACACACACACACACATATATATATATATATATATATGTATATATATAAATATATAAAATAACAACAGCAAATGTAGCCGTATCTAGTCCACTGCAGGAAAAAGGCTTCAAACATGTCCTTAGTCATGTCTGGGGTTTGGCCATTTTTCATCACCACGTTACGGTGTCCTTACTCAGAAGGGTATGTATGTATGTATGTATGTATGTATGTGTGTATGTGTGTATATATATATATATATATATATATATATATGAATCTATTCATGACCCAAGCATTGAAAAGTAGAGTCCTAATTTACTCACATCAATACAATATCTACTCCAATTATAATCTTAAATACATGAACAAATTATGAAAACATAAAGAAATCACCAATTATAAAATAAATATTTGAAAAAGAAACGCAAGTCCCACGAGTGAGTTTTGGTTGCCACGACCATATATCCTTTTAGAAATGAAAACGCGTTAAATCATTTTAATTACCACTAATTACCGCCGGACAAAAGGTGTTATTACCCGGTTTAATTACAAGTACCCCTCAACATTTGGCAAACATGACCCTGGAGGAAGGGGATTGTTCGGCGTTAAAACCTGTGTTATGTAACGGCAAAATATTACAAAATATTCTTAGGTTATATTTATGCTTATATCTTTTTCAATTATCTGAATCATCATTTTGATTTATAATTTACCAAATATCAATTTCCTTTGTGTATATAATAGAGATATATAGTGAAATCTGCCAAAGCAATGAAAGTTTCTTACATCTTTAAAATAATCA
>NC_090754.1:75073332-75075832 GCF_036898095.1 Palaemon carinicauda
TTACTGTAGGTTTACGGTGGTTACCCATGGAGTAAAGAATAATTTTTCAGTTATCTTAGTGTTGTCAGGTGTATAAGGAAAGAGAATATGTAAAGAATATGCCAGCTTATTCAGTGTATGTGTAGACAAAGAAAAAATTAGCCGTAACCAGCGAGCGATCCAAAGTAGTACTATCCGGCCAGTCAAAGGACCCAATAACTCTCTAGGAGTAGTATCTCAACAAGTGGCTGGTGCCTTGGCTAACCTACTCGCTAATTCTATAGTTGTTAGATTCATTGAAAATAAAAGGAAGTAAAAAAATTCTAACTTACGAATCCTACCAATCGTAATCTACATTAATAATTTATTGTTGTTTATAACGTGAACATACAGGATGAGAGAATATGTAAAGAATATGCCAGCTTATTCAGTGTATGTGTAGACAAAGAAAAAATTAAGCCGTAACCAGAGAGCGATCTAAAGTAGTACTATCTGGCCAGTCAAAGGACCCAATAACTCTCTAGGAGTAGTATCTCAACAGGTGGCTGGTGCCTTGGCTAACCTACTCGCTAATTCTATAATTGCTAGATTCATTGAAAACAAAAGAGAAGTAAAAAAAATCTAACTTACGAATCCTACCAATCGTAATCTGCATTACTAATTTATTGTTGTTTATAACGTGAACATATAGAATGAGGTTGGCCTTGGAAGCTAAACCAGAGTAGATACTTTTCCTGTGAAAAAAAGAAGGAAAATAAGGACTAGGCCGATTTTTTTTAAGAGTGAAATGCTCAGTATAAACTTAGGCCATCTCCACGGATGCGACGACCCATCTGGATATTCTTGTCAGGTATTTGTCTCCAAATCAGATGTAGTGCTATCTCATTCCGATTCAATAAAGAAATTCTATTTTTCTGTGACATCATAATAAAATATAAATGCCTATCCAACCAGAATTGGGACACCCTAATCAATCACAACGGAAAAAGCAAATGGAATGCTGTACAGTTACAATATACAAAATACTTTCTACTTTATTAGTGCTAACTTTTTTTATGCAGTCTTCATTTTTCTTCTGCAAAGTACCCAATACTTTTTCTTACAAAGACTTAATTAATACGAAGTCTAAATCTTTTTCATTTACGTAGTCTAAACTTTCATTTTAGGGTCTTATTTTCTTTATGAAGTCTAAACTTTTTTCTTTAACGAAGTCTTAATTGTTTAAAAATTCTAAACATTTATTTAACTAAGTCCTATCTTTCTTACAAAGCATTAAACTTTTCACCCTTGTAGTCTAACTTTTATTTTATGAAGTCTTTTGTCAGCGAAGTCTTAATTGTTTACGAAGTCTAAACCTTTTTCTTATTACGAAGTCTCACTCGCAATGTTTGGCCTAAGGCTTGATAATATATACGACAACAATTACGCATTTCTCTTATGACAAAAAAATAAGACAAACAAAATAAAAAACAAAGGTGAAATAAACACGCACCTTGTCAATAATATAAACAAGCATCCAACGAGTACGTGTGTGTACGTACATCCATAGCTTGGAAAAAGTGAATGGGTACGAACAAGCTGGATCTCTAGCACGGCCTACAAATACACGTAAACATGTGAAAGGGAAGAAGTAATGCTAGGTCTCATTCTCAAATGATGGAAAGGGGGGATGGGGGATAGAATCTTCTACGATGAGAGAGAGAGAGAGAGAGAGAGAGAGAGAGAGAGAGAGTAAATGATAGAAAGGGAGAGGGATGATAGGGGGAAGGGAATAAGGGAGAGGGGTGGTCGGAAGAAGTGACTTTCTAGTGACCCCTTCTCATCTCTCAGACCCCATCCAGGACCCCTTCCCAAATGCTCTGCTTCACTCAGAAGGAAGATACTGTATTTATTTGCATATATATAAATACACAATCTCTCTCTCTCTCTCTCTCTCTCTCTCTCTCTCTCTCTCTCTCTCTCTGTATTAATCATACATTACACACACACACATATATATATATATATATATATCAACCCACAAATAGTCAATTAATATATATCTACATAAAGATATATGTATACATATACATATATATATATATATATATACTGAATATACAAATGCCCATGCATATATATATATATATATTATAATATATCACAGTACACTTTTTCCCAATGGAGAAGATGGCCAAATATAGTTTCACCTTTCCGCTTGGCTTCACTTTGATTGTGACTTAACCCTTGTTGACTAACTACCAGGTACGTCTCACTATTCATGCCAAAAAAGGCCCACCGGAATTAAACGGAACTCGAGCTAAGTGTTTCAGTAACAGGTCGCTGGGGAGAGAGAGAGAGAGAGAGAGAGAGAGAGAGAGAGAGAGAGAGAAATATTCATAAACTGTCTTTTCTCTATTTACGACTTCTGATTCTATTTCTATTCTACTTTCTTCTTCGTCTCTGTTATTACTAGCAGTATTGGTGTGAGGCCATTTTCTTTTACAACAACAACCAAAACATTCCATCGTGTTTGTGCCAT
>NC_090754.1:75080268-75097768 GCF_036898095.1 Palaemon carinicauda
ATATCATCAAAGAGAAAGAAATAGGTAAAAATACTGACGAAGAAAGATATAAGTCGAAAATATTCAAATAAAAAGAGAATCATCAAATAGAAAAAAAGGTTTTAAAAACACTTACAGAGAAAGATACAATAAGACGAAAATATTAAAATAAAAAAAAATGGAATCGGTAACTTCAACTATGCTACTAGTAGTTATCCAACGCTCAATTCCAGCGAAAATAACTATGTAACATCCTATCCTACCGTCGATCGTTAGAAGTAAATGGCCACTATTTCGCGAACTTCGTGTTCTCTGTTACTCCGATCAACTGATATTTCGTGGGGATGCCCAAAGTATATATGTAGATCCTGGGGATCCCAAGCACTTTGGTCCACTCCTTGTTTAGTGATAGCTATCTTAAAGAGAGGATATAAGGTATACGGTTGTCTTGACCTGTTATACGATATATAAATATATATATATGTATATACATATATATGTATATACATATATATGTATATACAACTATATATATATATATATATATATTATATAAATATATATATATATATATATTATACATATATATATATATATATATACATATATATATAATATAATATATATACATATATACATATATATATATATATATATATGAGAGAGAGAGAGAGAGAGGAGAGAGAGAGAGAGAGATATTTAATGGGAAGTTAAGAGTTGTGGAACTTGTGGGCAAGAAGCTCTAACTACAGTGGAAATAGGTCATCGGCCACCTGGTGGGGTACCAAATATAATTACTGATACCTAAAGGAAAAAAAAAATGAAATAAAAAAGGTTAAAATGAGTTCCACAATGATTATTCAAAATTTCAACAATAAGTGTGAATTTTATAAAAATTATTATCAATATCGAAATTGTTTTCCTTTACAGTATAATCATTCACGTATAGAATACACATCGTTGATACATAAAAAACGTCTTGTCTTTGGTAATCTCGTGAGAAAAATTTTAAGACGCGATTTACGTTCTATAAACAATATAATGAAAAAGAGAATAACTATATATATTAAAAATATAGTTTGGAAATGCTGAGAGAGATAAAATTAATAAGACAAAAAACATCATATTCAAAACATGGCATCAGTAACTTCAAACGATACTACAAGTAGTTATCCAACACCAGACTCTAGCTAAGATAACCACGTTAACATACTATTCTAACCTCAATCGTTTTTCTTCGTCTAAGCAAAACAACCACAATTTCGGGAACTTCGTGTTTCTGTTTCTCTAATTAACTGATATTTAATGGCGAATGCCTTGCTTGGTGATAGCTGCCATAAACGCGGAGAGAGAGAGAGAGAGAGAGAGAGAGAGAGAGAGCGCACATTATCGTTTATGATATCTTATTTTCATGTATTGATAATTATAAAACTGCTCACAAAAACGAGAGGACGGATAATTAGATGAAATGTCTAATATTCATTTCAATACTCTAGTTATTTTCAAGGTTGATTTATCTGCAAACGAGAGAGAGAGAGAGAGAGAGAGAGAGAGAGAGAGAGAGAGGAGGTATTAAAATGTGAATGTTTTAATTGTAGCTTTAAAATCCCCAATTCCTTGTTTACTTTACGTTGCCAGATTTATTCTTAAGAAGCCAACCGCCCTTTTATACAATATAAAAATTGGGTGGTTCCGCTAATCCGTGTTTTCCTTTAAAGGTCAGCAATTGCTTCTATAGTAGCGGAGAGAGAGAGAGAAGAGAGAGAGAGAGAGAGAGAGAGAGTTCGGGGAAAATTCTATAGAATATAAAACTTTGTGAAATACTTTTGGGAGATTATCATATCATTAAGCTCAATGCATTATTAAGGTTGTTAATATTTGATAGATCCATCAAGGAAAAAATGAAACAGACTCAATATTTACATGGTACTTTTCTCTTACATTCATCGCACAATCTTATCTTGTAACTTATCACACGAACTCCAGAATATATTTGAAAATAATTCCAGTCACTATTTGCCAAATTTTTACCTTCCTGCGATAAGTGAAAATATTATATGGAGATTTTTCACTTTGATTTTACCACTTGATAATCTTCCGGACATTTATCGCATTAAAGAAATTTTTTTTTTTCAATTTTTTACTAAAGAATAATTAAATAGGTCTGTTAATCAAAACACCATTATGATCCAACGACCGTTACAATGAAAAATAAAAATTTCTCGATAATTTGATAATTCTCTCATCAATGTCGATTACATCTAGAATCTAATCTTCTATTCCTTTACGATTAGAAAGTCGTAAGTCGAACATTTCAATTAACCGAACTCAACCTAAGAAGCAAACCTTCCTTTCGCTTCATCACCTCCACCTCAGAGCAATTAAAATCTCGACCAGATCAAATAACTATTTGCCAGACTGCACCAAGTAGGGTAAACCTGACCTACGGGCAGATTCAACTTGGAAAGCCTTCATGATGTGTGTTTATGTTACCCAGGATGATAGCTCTCTTCAGTAGCACCAGTAGCAATTAGGGTTATCTCCTTAAGAAGCGGTTTTATGTTCTACTTCTGATTAACAAAAAACATGATTCCGAGTGCATGAGAGAGAGAGAGAGAGAGAGAGAGAGAGAGAGAGATAGCTTGACCTTATCAAGAAAATAAATCAAGCAAATGACCAGCCTCTGAAAATCTCAAATCAAGGAGTTTAAGTGAATTCCTGGACCGGTGAACTTCAGACGACAGACCGCAAATTTGACCAGACTGGCAGTGGAGGACCGTATCCTAAATGCCGTAAGTTCTACCAGAGACCTGAAGCTCTTCTACCAAAAGACCGGCAAGGGGGAGGGGAGGGGAGGGGGGGGGGGGGAAATGAGAGTGAATGAACCACTGAATGAAAAACCGCAATGTGGATATCTAGGGCCCTTGTAAATGTAAATTATCGGTGGAACAGGACCCGGCTCGATTATAAGCAACGCAACATTGGCGGGCCCTTAGGGCTCTCAAAGCCGGCGAATCTCAAGTAGCGAGGGGCGTGCGTTACAGTTATCAAGGTTACTCTCTCTCTCTCTCTCTCTCTCTCTCTCTCTCTCTCTCTCTCTCTCTCTCTCTCTCATTTTAATTAAATTAAATACAAGATACTTGAAACTTAATCATATTTTTGGTCTAAGCAAATGACCTAGTCAACTAAAAGAGAGAAAGAGAGAGAGAGAGAGAGAGAGAGAGAGAGAGAGAGAGAGAGAGAGAGAGAGATTGATTTTGAGTTTCCTAGCATCTTTAAATCAAAGGTCATTGACACCGATATTGTCTGTTAAAAATCAAGAATAAAAGGAAATACAATTGAGAGAGAGAGAGAGAGAGAGAGAGAGAGAGAGAGAGAGAGAGAGAGAGAGAGAGAGAGAGAGAGAGAGAGAGAGAGAGAGAGAGGACTAAAAATGAGACAAAATATGTAGATTATATCATTACGAACAGTTTACCTATATCTAAAGATTATACTCATCAAACATAAGCAATATCAATGGTTTTACAATCACATATGATAACAGGCTTGCCTATTTAAAGAATCATTGGAATTTACAAGCAAAGTTAGTAAAATTCAATCATTATTTACTTTGTCATTTTATTATATTTTGACCGTTTTGGAATTTATAAGCAAAGTTAAGACAGTTAAATCAACATTTACTTTTTCATTCTATTCTGACCATTTTAAAGATTGCTAATATGTTTTCTTCATAGAAAATCATCTTGAAGATCCAAATTGCTAATAAAAATTATCACACAATATCTTATTTTAAAAATAACAATTCAAAATCTTGTCCATTAAGATAGAGACTTATTAAGGTCAAATACAGATCGCACAAAACAATGCCAAGATAACATTTGATCTTCAATGATATCATACATATCGAGGTCAGGGCGACTGACCCAGAGAAGAGGCTGTCTAGGGCGTCGAATTTTGAAATTTCCCTCGAGAAACTCATTCTCACCAACTTTCATTCTCTATTTCCATAAATTCATGGTTTTACCGTTATGACTCAAACAGATATGAAACAATCGGAAGATAGTGGATTCAATTTTATAACAGAAAATATTTGAGATTTATAAAATCTTTCATCTAAATTATTTATTCAGATACTTATTATTTTTCATTTACGTCTCGGAACAATATTTAAAAATCTATATTTAGGAGATATATCTAATTCAGTCCAATATATAATCATAAACACATCTGCCGTTTCTATATTATACTAAAATTATATTCCTTTTCGTCAAGCAAAAAATCCAAAGATAAACAAATACCAAAATGACGCAAAAACTCACTTGTATTATGGACATGTATCAACGTCAAGTCTTCTTCTCTGAACGTTATTTCAGACGTCGAGGCCAAATACGGAGACGACCAAACAAGACAATGTAAAGCCTAAATTTTCTTCGATGTCCAGCAATGAAAAGTTTGAGTATTCTTCTTGAGACACAAATACCACTGGCAATATCATTAAATAAAACAAAAGAAGAGAAGAAGAGTTGCACTAAAGCCGACGTTATCGACCAAACAAACACGTCCGAACGAAAGCGAGAGTGAACCCAGAGTGGAGCTCGGAGTCGGCGGCCGCTCAGTAGATGCACTCTTGATCTGTGCACTCTGCTCCTACCCCCCATCGCCCCTGCACCATGACACAGCCTTCGTCTTTTACTCCCCCCTTCTCTCCCCTCCCCACATTCCCCTCTGGACGTCTTCATCCTCCCCTGCCTCCCTGTCATTCCCACCAGCCTGCTATTCTTTCCCTTCATTTGCAAAGCTCCAACGAAACTTTACTCTTCCTCGCCGATCTACTTTTAATCATCGCTTGCAAGAAGATGCCCACGACTCGAAAATTTCCTTTCCCTCACGATTAGTCTCGTTTACAAACCTTCACAAACACACTTTATCGCACATATTCATCCAACACTTTCCTCTACTCCAATTACTTAACAACAGCTCCATTGAAGCCTTTCTAAAATCCACAAGACTTCTTACTACCTACCCAACGAGTGGGTTTTGCATAACCTAATTCTTAACATATGTCTAATTGTTCTCTCTATAATATTTGTGTCGTATTTAATTAACAAGGATCTATATTAACTATAATATTTTTTTACACACACTTATAATAAACACATATAACCACTCTATCTTTTTATCTATCAATATATATATATATATATATATATATAATATATATATATATATATATATATATATGTATATATATGTGTGTGTGTGTGTGTATGTATGTGTTATCCGAGTATGTAGTCATGTATGTTAATGTGCATCTTCAATTTTACACACACACACAAGCGCATACATACATACATACATACACACACACACACACACACACATATATATATATATATATATATACACACATAATGATTACCAATCGTGTTCTGACTTCTATGCCTTTAGATTTACACAGAAAACAAGTTAAACTGAACCATGAATATACCGCAAAAAGGGTATACGAAAAACTGCAATCATTTTTTAGGTTTCATCAGCAGTTAAATTTTTCCATGAAAGCGTCATAATTATTATTGCGCGATTACCGAAGATACCTTCATATAATACTTGAAAATTCACATAATCATGCAAATATGTGATTCATATATATATATATATATATATGTATGTATATGTATATGTATGTATATATATATATATATATATATATATGAATGACTACTTCACGTTTTGCCAAAGATAAGGTTTTTCGCCTGAACCGATTCGTCTACGATTGATAATGGGAGATGGAACTATATATATATATATATATATATATACATATACATATATGTATATATATAGATATATATATATATATATATATACACACACATACATACATACGCATGGGTGAGATGACTGCTTTTATCTATGTATGCAAAGGCACTGCTTGGAATCAGAGCCAAGGTAAATGTTCTTGTCGTACATAATTCCCATTTTGAGATAAGTCATTTCCGGACGTAGAGTGAATCCGACATGAGGTAAATATTCCAGTCGAATTCAGATGTTTATACTTACAATCGAAATCAATTTACTTATCTCATCCACGAAACCAGATTCCTGTTCACGAAAATTTCGTCAGTAACTCGTGAAAAAACTTTAAACAATAAATCTACATATAGTTATGCATATTGATTTCGCTCTAACTTGAAAATAACAAATCGAAATGGGAGTTTTATTTCATAAGTACATTTACCAGGGTCAGGGTTCGAACCCATGATTCAGTTTAGAGTAAAAACTGAAGTTAACTTATCCATCTTCTTCACCCAAGGGGTTAACTACTGCACTGTAATTGTTCAGTGGCTACTTTCCTCTTGGTAAGGGTAGAAGAGACTCTTTAGCTATGGTAAGCAGCTCTTCTAGGAGAAGGACACTCCAAAATCAAACCATTGTTCTCTATTCTTGGGTAGTGCCATAGCCTTTGTACCATGGTCTTACACTGCCTTGGGTTAGAGTTCTCTTGCTTGAGGGTACACTTGGGCACACTTTTCTCTCTAGTTTCTCTTCCTCTTGTTCTGTTTAAGTTTTTATAGTTTAAATAGGAAATATTTATTTTAATATTGTTACTATTCCTAAAATGTTCTATTTTCCTTTTTCCTTATTTCCTTTCCTCACTGGGCTATTTTCCCTGTTGGGGCCCCTGGGCTTATAGCATCCTGCTTTTCCAACTAGGGTTGTAGCTTAGCATTTAATAATAATAATAATAATATCAATAGATACTGGTGTTGGTTTCATAGACTTCTTTAACTTCCATATGAGTAACAAAAGCTTCATATAAAAATCAGGTTACTTTTAAAGGCTGGATTTAAGTATATAAACAATGCAAGTAATAAATAACATTTTAAGCGAACTCCTCAAAGGATGGAGAAAAAAAACTAGCACTAACTAGTACAGTTGGCTTCATTAATTGCGGTAAACTTCAGGGGAAGCTAAAGACACATCAGTGTACCGGAATTAGTGAAGCCAACTGTACACTAATAAGATAGTTCATGGCAACAAAAAATTTCAAAGATAAACTAAATTTCTTCAAATATTTTCGAAGCAAACTTGTCTCTATAGTGCAGTTGGTACAGCATGTAAAGTACAAAGTGAGCCATCCCACGTTGCTACTTCAACTGGATGATTTGAAAAGTAAAAGTAAGTAAAAATAAATTACACGAAGATTAACAATTACTTTGCAATAGGTCAGCAAAAACCCTTCATAAATCAGTAAATATGTTTAGTAAAAGGAAAGGAAAGTGTTTCAGTAAACCTTAAAGAACTAATTCTCTTATGGCATGAAGTCTTATCACTAGGGTTGTAACTTAGCTAATAATAATAATAATAATAATAATAATAATAATAATAATAATAATAATAATAAGACATAACATACCTTAGGAGATTAGTTCACCAAACATTTAACTGGGCTCCACAAGGCACTAGAAAAATTGGAGGACCCAGGCCTACATGGCTGAGGACTGATATGTGAAGTAGGAGATGATGAAAGCAGAAGCATTGAATTAAAAGCTCAAGATAGAGACGACTGGCAAAATCTGAGGCTCTTTGCGTCATAGGCCTAGGAGATGATGATACTACATGGTTGAGAACATAATTATAAGGACAATAAAGGACGCGAAACCACTAAATCTATATAAATTATTATCTAAGAGTATATACATGGCATACATAACAATATAGATGCACTCTTCAGTTATATAAATAAAACAACAATATCAAACTACTTCTTTACACCGGTCTCCCTACATTAAGGGGTCGGTTGCCTGATCCACCTTTTGATAGCATCTGGTAGGGTTTATAATCTGGCAGAGGGATTTTTACGATGTCATGCCCTTACAGTCATACAGTCATCAATCAAAGTTATTGGCGATGGACCTGACCTTTGACTATAAACTCCAACTGCAAGGCATCAGTTTCCACAGTTATTGGCATTGATTTTAAAGGTTTAGGTTTAAATTCCACTCATGAAGGGCAGAAGCCAGGGACAGTGCCATAGAAACTGACCATATATCATATGATCAGCGCCCAAGCTCCTTCTCCACCCAAGCTAGGACCAGTGAGGGCCAGGTAATGATGGCTGACGGCTCAGCATGTAGATCTATAGGCTTCCCAAATCCCACATCCTTAGCTCACAAGGATGGTAAGGTAGCAGACATTAAAGGAACTAACGAGTCTGAGCGGGCCTCGAATCCCCGTTTGGTGATCACCAGGCAGAAGAAATGTTACCAATAAGACCTTTCGCTAAAAAGTAAGATTGCAAGGCTGGACGAAAACCTAACGTCAACACGTAAACTAATTGGCTTATTTGTTCCCTATTCACTGGAGTAAACACAATTCCATTTCGTTGCCTTGGAAGACAATGGAGGCATGACAACTAGCAGTCATTTGCTCTTTTTTTTTAACATCTAGATAACTCGGTGACCTTAATAGCAGGTACACATTAATAACGCATATCTTATTACGTCAATTCAAATGGTTTAGCTGATGACCCACGTTCTTTACTTTTTATTGTTGCTTACTATTTATTTAGAGTACAAATGCTCATATGAAATACTACTGCTGCTGCTCTAGGTGATATTATGTTTTACTTATCTTCCACTCCTAACATTAAAAAAAAGAAAAAAAAAAAACACCGGTGTAAATAATGGCGAATTTGATTCACTAAGACTTACGTAAGCTTGGGTACTTTTCCCTGTTGTTAACCTGGCTCCTCAAAGCCGACCTTACATAACCTAATCTATGCCTTATTACTCCTTTCGTTTTTATATCTCTGATAAACTAAACCTAACAGACAACGTTTCTTTCCCCTTATTAGAACCTACCATTACTCAGCAATACAACACATTCCAACATAATACATTTTCCTGTAGGCTGCCATCGTGTATACGACCTCGGTGCACTTACCGTAACCTCGCCTAACCTTCATCTACTCTCGTCACCCTTACCCTTTAAAAAGGCTCCTCCTGTAAACCACTTAACCTCGAAAGCCACGTGTTGTTAATGCCGGACCCCTGGAAATATGAAAGACCCCACCTAACTCACCTACCCACCCACAACCCTCGCTCCTTACTTCCTTTCGTACGCCACTAACCCACAACCCACTCCATAATGACCCACCACTACTTGCCAACCCCCCCCCCCCCTCCCTCTTTCCCTCTCCTTTCTCCAAACTACCCAGGCCTCAAACAACAGCCCTCAGAATAACCCCTACTCTCCTATCCACCCCTCCCAAAGTACCCCTCCCCACTATCTTCCAAACCCCTGGTAAACCTCTCCCTTAGGCACAGCTGAAAGTGAACTCAAGATGACTGAAGGTCGCAGATTACCAGCACATGCAAACACACAAACACACACACACAACAAAGTTACTCCTCCTCATTTCATAAACTTCTCAGTCATTTTCCCCCAACTCCGCAGTCCTCACTCTTCCACCAAAGGCGTCTCCGTTATTACTCTCGTAGCCAGAGTCACCATTTTGAATACATTACTTTACATTTGTGACTCAGCCACTGTTATGGTTTTCTTCTTTTTCTTCTCTGCATTTGCACTTTGTTAATCCTTTCCTTCATGGTAAGAACATCAGCATTAACATTTCTACTACTGTACTACTTCTTCTAATAGCAGCACCAGTGGTATTGCTACTATTACTGATACAATTACTAATTACATAAATTACAGCAGGGAAAAACAATATACATGCTACTGTTAATATAAGTTTTGATTCTTTTTTGTTATAGACTGTTTACCCGACCCTTTTCCATTTGGATCTCAATCATGGACAATGATATATACATACATATATATATATATATATATATATATATATATATATATATATATATATATATATATATAATATATATATATATATATATATATATATATATATATATATATATATATATATATATATATATACACGGTATGTAAATAAAAAATATATAAAACTATAAATGTATGTAAACATACAAGAATGTAAACCCAGTCCTACGTCAACGGATTAAGTATTTGTAAGATTTCTTGAAAGTGAAAGATAGAAAAGAGGCAAAACTGATGATAGGATCTGAAAGTGTTAGAATTAGGTTGTGAAACCTTTGGAGTTGACTAGTGAGGATGAAAGGAATTGAAGTGTGAAGTTAAAGAAAGGTAGGATATCAGATGATACAATTATAAGCAATACGCGGCATTATAATGGTAACAGTGTGATGAGGGGCTGACGAGGGTTTGTAGAGTATATTATTATTATTATTACTATTACGTGCTAAGCTACAACCCTACTTGGAAACGAAGGATGCTATAAGCCCAAGGGCTCCAACAGGAAAAAATAGCCCAGTGAGGAAGGAAAATAACGGTATAAATAAACTAAGAGAGAGGTAATCTATAATTAAAATATTTTAAGAACAATAACAACATTAAAATAAATCTTTAATATATAAACTATAAAATCTTTAAAGATAAACAAGAGGAAGAGAAATAAGATAGATTACTGTGCCCGAGTGTAGCCTCAAGCAATAGTGAACTCTACCCCAAGTCAGTGAAGACCATGGTACACAGGCTATGGCACTACCTAGACTAGAGAACAATGGCTTGATTTTAGAGTTCCTTTCTCATTGAAGAGCTGTTCACCATAGCTTACCAAGATAAAAGTAACCCCTGAACAATTACAGAGCAGTGGTTAATGTCTGTGTTGTCAGGTGTATGAGGACAGAGGAGAATGTGGTGAGAATAGGGCAGACTATTCAATGTGTAGGCAAAGGGAAAATGAGCCGTAACCAGAGAGGAGGATCCAATATAGTACTGTCTGCAAAGTCAAAGGACCCAATAACTCTCTAGCAGTAGTATCTCAACATGTGGCTGATGCCAAGTGCTAAGTTAAAGAAAGGAAAGATATCAGATGATACAATTACCAAGTAAGATGCAGCAGTAATAGTGTGATGATGGGCTGACGATGGTTCGTAGGGCATATATGGGTGAGAGAAAGGTTACAACAGAATTTAAACTTTTAAGGTAATTACCTTAGTTTGAGGTAATTTTCATGGTTTCACGGTAATTCTAAGGTAATTTCGGTTTTACTAGTTTAAAATTTCAAGAAATTGGAAAGGTTTTAAGGTAATCTAAGGTAATAAGCAGCAGCATTTAAGGTAATGGTCACATGGCACATGCTCGAGTTTAAACCCTGGTTACAAAGGAAAGGGTGAGAGAAACAAGTTTTTTTTTTTTTTTTTTTTTTGTAGAGAAGGTAAAGGTGATAAAGGTTACGGTAAGAACTATGCAGAGCAGTTCATTATTTAGTGGACCAAAGAAGATGTATGGCAACATTTTGGTTGAGAAAATAAAAAAAGGTGAAAAGACTAATCGGTGCGCAACAATATAATAAGTTAAAAAATTACAATTTCCAGTCCATTTACTATTTAGTCCTGAAAATAAAATTTTTATTAAAGTTTTCCAGAAAAAAAAATAATGCATTACATTTTACGTTATAGACTGCAGTTCAAATCAATATCTCTGATCCCTGTTTTGATTTCATAGAACAAAAATGTTTATTGCTCAGTTTAACAAATGTCTATTATTTAAATTTATTCATCTAATATCAAACATAACTCCTCCAATAATGACAATCACCAATTAGCTGAATTTACGTCCCTAATAAAAAAAATCAACTTAGGTAATTTTTTTAAACTTATCACAACATAAACAAAAACAATTCCCAGCATTCTGCTTTTCCAACACCACCACCCTGCCCACGCCACAAATAAAAATATACACCTTCACCATATCACACTTTATTTTCACACCTATCTTTTCCTTACAGAGCCAAAATCTCTCCTACGCCTCATTCCTTTCTTACATCTTCCGTAGATAAACCTAAACATGAAGATAGAGAGGACTCGAGTCACCAGCATTCTCCTCTCTCGCGGGTTAAATTCCCCCAAATCCTTCCTTCCACACTCGACATCTGAATGGGATTCTCAAGGGCGGATAGGACGATGACTGTGGCTCACGTCATGAACAGATGTTGCTCATCTGAGGACTTCCTAACTTAATTGGCTAATACGGGATGAGAAAGGGGGGGGGGGAGGATATTAGGAGATGGAGAAGTTAATAAAAAGGGAGAATATTAAGGAATGAAGTGAATGAAAGGGAGGATATCAAGAAATGAAGTAAATGAAAGAGATGGAGAAGTGAATGAAAGGGAGGATGATATCAAGAGATGAAGAAGTGAAAGAAATGGAGGATATCAAGAGATAGATAAGTGAATGAAAGGGAGGATATTAAGAGATAGAGAAGTTGATGAAAGGGAGGATATTAAGATATGGAAAAGTGAATGAAAGGGAGAATGATATCAAGCGATGGAGAAGTGAAAGAAATGGAGGATATCAAGAGATAGATAAGTGAATGAAAGGGAGGATATTACGAGATAGAGAAGTTGATGAAAGGGAGGATATTAAGATATGGAGAAGTGAATGAAAGGAGGGATATCAAGAGATGAAGAAAATGAAAGAGAGAATATTAAGAAATGGAAAAGTGAATGAAAGGGAGGATATCAAGAGATGGAAAAGTGAATGAAAGGGAGGATATTAAGTGATGGAAAAGTGAAGGAAAGGGAGTATATTAAGAGATGAAATATTAAGAAATGGAGAAGTGAATGAAAGGTAGGATATTAAGAGATGGATAAGTGAAGGAAAGGGAGGATACTAAGAGATGGATAAATGAATGAAAAGGAAGATATCAAGAGATGGAGAAACGAATGAAAGGGAGGATATTAAGTGATGGAAAAGTTAAGGAAAGGGAGTATATTAAGAGATAAAATATTAAGAAATGGAGAAGTGAATGAAAGGTAGGATATTAAGAGATGGATAAGTGAAGGAAAGGGAGGATACTAAGAGATGGATAAATGAATGAAAAGGAAGATATTAAGAGATGTAGAAGTGAATGAAAGGGAGGATACTAAGAGATGGATAAATGAATGAAAAGGAAGATATCAAGAGATGGAGAAGCGAATGAAAGGGAGGATATTAAGTGATGGAAAAGTGAAGGAAAGGGAGCATATTAAGAGATAAAATATTAAGAAATGGAGAAGTGAATGAAAGGTAGGATATTAAGAGATGGATAAGTAAAGGAAAGGGAGGATACTAAGAGATGGATAAATAAATGAAAAGGAAGATATTAAGAGATGGAGAAGTGAATGAAAGGGAGGATATCAAGAAATGAAGTATATGAAAGGGAGTATATTAAGAGATGGAGAAGTGAAGGAAAGGGAGGATGATATCAAGAGATGGAGAAGTGAAAGAAATGGAGGATATCCAGAGATAGATTAGTGAATGAAAGGGAGGATATTACGAGATAGAGAAGTTGATGAAAGTGAAAGGGAGGATATTAAGATATGGAGAAGTGAATGAAAGGAGGGATATCAAGAGATGAAGAGAATGAAAAAGAGAATATTAAGAAAAATGAAAGAAAGAGAGGATATCAAGAGATGGAAAAGTGAATGAAAGGGAGGATATCAAGAGATGAAATGAATGAAAGAGATGATATCAAGGAGTGGAGAAGTGAATGAAAGGGAGGATATTAAGAGATGGAATGAATGAAAGAGATTATATTAAGAAATGGAGAAGTGAATGAAAGGTAGGATATTAAGAGATGGATAAGTGAAGGAAAGGGAGGATACTAAGAGATGGAGAAATGAATGAAAAGGAAGATATTAAGAGATGGAGAAG
Organism: Palaemon carinicauda; assembly: GCF_036898095.1. Taxonomy (NCBI): domain Eukaryota; kingdom Metazoa; phylum Arthropoda; class Malacostraca; order Decapoda; family Palaemonidae; genus Palaemon; species Palaemon carinicauda. The sequence goes on from NC_090754.1 coordinate 75,094,008, forward strand.
TGAATGAAAGGAAGGATGATGAGAGGTGAAGTTAATGAAAGGGGGGATATTAAGAGACGGGGCAGTGAATGAGAGGGAAGATATTAAGAGATGGAGAAGTGAAAGAACGGGATGATATCAAGAGATGGAGAAGTGAATAAAATGGAGGCTATCAAGAGATAGATAAGTGAATGAAAAGAGGGGTATCAAGAGATGAAGAGAATGAAAGAAAGGATATTAAGAAATATAAAGGTGAAGGAAAGGGAGGATATTAAGAGATGAAATGAATGAAAGGAATGAAATTAAGAAATAGAAAAGTGAATGAAAGGTAGGATATTAAGAGATGGAGAAGTGAACGAAAGTGAGGATATTAAGAGACGGAGAAGTGAATGAATGGGAGGAGATTAAGAGATGAAGAAGAGAATGAAAGGGAGGATAAGCGATGGAGACGTGAATGAAAGGGAGAATATTAAGAGACGGAGAAGTGATTAGGAAAGGAGGATATTAAGAGATAAAGAAGTGAATGAAATGTAGGATATAAAGAGATGGAGAAGTGAACGAAAGGGAAGATATTAAGAGATGAAGAAGTGAATGAAAAGTAGGATTAGAGACGGAAACGTCAATGAAAGGTAGGATGATAATAGATGGAAAAGTGGATGAAAGGTAGGATATTAAGAAATTATGAAGTGAATGAAAGATACGATATTAAGATATGGAGAAAGGAATAAAAGGTAGGATATTATGGGATGCAGATGTGAATGAAAAGGAAGATATTAAGAGATGGAAAAGTGAATGAAATGGAGGATAACCGGTGAAGTGAATGAAAGGGAGGATATTAAGATATGAAGTGAATGACAGGTAGGATAATAAGAGATGGAGAAGTGAATGAAAGGTGGGATATTAAGAGATGATGAAGTGAATGAAAGGGAGGAAATTAAGAGATAGAGAAGTGAATGAAAGGGAGGATAATAAGAGGTGAAGTTAATGAAAGGGAGGATATTACGACATGAAATGAATGAAAGGTAGGATAATAGGAGATGGAGAAGTGAATGAAAGGGGGGGGGGGGAAATTAAGAGATGGATAAGTGAAAGAAAGGGAGGATAATAAGAGATGGAGAAGTCAATGAAAGGGAACATATTAAGGGACGGAGATGTGAATGAAAGGGAGGATATTAAGAGATGGAGAAGTGAATGAAAGAGAGGATATTAAGAGATGGAGAAGTGAATGAAAGAGAGGATATTAAGAGATGGAGAAGTGAATGAAAGAGAGGATATTAAGAGATGGAGAAGTGAATGAAAGAGAGGATATTAAGAGATGGAGAAGTGAAGGAAAGAGAGGATATTAAGAGATGGAGAAGTGAATGAAAGAGAGGATATTAAGAGATGGAGAAGTGAAGGAAAGAGAGGATATTAAGAGATGGAGAAGTGAATGAAAGAGAGGATAAGAGATGGAGAAGTGAGTGAGTGAAAGGGCCCATTAACTGTAGCGGTAGTATCTCATCGGGTGGCTGGTGGTCCTTTGACTGACCAGATTGGATCCCTCTCTGGTTACGGCTCAGTTGTCTTTTGCCTACACATACACCGAATAATCAGACCTATTTTTTTAACATTCTCTTCTTTCCTCGTACACCTGACAGCAATAGTACAACTGAAAAATTCCTTTTCACCCAATGGGTAAACAACTGCACTGTACTTGTTCAGTGGCTATTTACCAGCTCTTCCAGAAGAAAAACACTCTAAAACCAAACCTCTGTTCTGTAGTCTTGGGTAATGCCATAGCCTTATTACCACCATGATCTTTCACTGTCTTGGGTTGAGTTCTCTTGCTTGAGGGTACACTCAAGGAAACTATTCCATCTGTTTCCGTATTTCCTTTCCTCACTGGGCTAATTTCCGGTTGGAGCCCTTAGGTTTATAGCATCCTCCTTTCCCATCTAGGCTTGTAGCTTAGCTAACACCAACAACCAAAAACAATAATAATAATAATAATGATATAAACAAGAAAAACTTAAGGCTGTATGAATAATAAATCATAAAAACACAAAGTTAAAATCGCTTAATAATTATGTAAACAACAAAAAAAAAAAGATACAATATAAATATATCAAACATGAATCCATATACTCACAGAAACAACAAAACAAAAAAGTACGTTCGTTTGTTTACTTATAATCTTCTCATCAGTTTACCTAAAACCACCGAATAATTCTTTTTTTTTATCTCATATGAATTGAATATCTAAGCAAACTACAAGCTTAATGAAATGAGAAAATGTGGCTAGACTCAGAATGAGTCGAAGTAATTCGTCCCTCATAAAAAGAAAAAAAAAAAGTTATCGTAGCCGATGTGGTAGCATCCCTGACTGGTGAACACCAGACTGGGGTTCGTGTCCCGCTCAACCTCGTTAGTTTCTTTGATCGCTGCAATCTCACCCCTTGTGAGCTAAGAATGTGGGGTTTGGGGAGCCTATAGGTCTATCAGCAGCCCTTGCCTGGCCCTCCTTGGTCCTAGCTTGGGTGGAGAGGGGTCTTGGGCGCTAATCATACATATTTATGGTCAGTCTCTAGGGCATTGTCCTACTTGATAGGGCAATATCACTGTCCCTTGCATCTGCCTTTCATGAGCGGCCTTTAAACCTTTAACTATGTAAACATGTCATGGCTATGTTCAATAAAAAAAAAGTATGCACTTTCATAATCATTTACATCGCCCTTACCTAAACTAATAACTTTACAAAGAAAACTGAATACATTATTCATACATGAACTCTCGCTTATGCATACATTTACAAGAATGAAGCCTTATAACAAACTGCCATTAGCAAAGAGGCCACTTACCTCATTGTAATATTACTAAAATCTTCGAAACTATGTCTTGCTTCTTATATACTTAAAAAAAATATATAATTTTATTAATTGGGATCAGGAAGTAATAAAACACTTGCCTTCTGCGTTTTATACACTTCCTTTCTTAAATTAATGTGTGGTATATTTCTTCTTCTTACATGATAAAATATCCTCTACTTTAGTTCGGTCTCGGATCCATGTTCCTTTTTCTCTGTCTCAGTGTTATTCCCATCATTATTCTTTACCTTGTTCTTTGAGTTTTAACTAGCTTATGTTCTGAAGTTTTAGCAAGGGTCCAAGTTTCTGATGCAAAAGTTAATACTGGTTGGACCATCTCGTTAAATACTTTTCTTTTTGGACGTGATGACACATTTATATGTAGTATAATATATATATATATATATATATATATATATATATATATATATATATATATATATATATATATATATATATATATATACACACACAGTATACTGTATGCAGATGCGTCATCCCATCTAAAAAGAAAAGTATATAATGAGATGGTCCAACCAGTAATAACTTTTACATCAGAACCTTTGAGCATTACTAAAGCCTTGGAACATAAGCTAGTTACAACTCAAAGAGCAATGGAAAGAATAACGATGGAATAACACCGAGAGACGGAAAAAGAGCAACATGGATACGAGAGCAAACTAAAGTAAAGGATATTCTAACAACATGCAATAAAAAGAAATGGACATGGGCAGGACATATAATGAGAATGGCAGACAATAGATGGACATTAAAGAACAGAATGGGTCCCAAAAGATTGCACAAGGTTCAAGGGAGGAAGAGAAGGCAATGGATTTGTGGGTATAGATTGGCATAGAATGACCATAAACTGAGGGGAGTAAAAGGACATATCTGAGGCATTTGGTCTGCAGTTGACTAGTTAAAGGTTATTGTGGCCTG
>NC_090754.1:75102768-75108944 GCF_036898095.1 Palaemon carinicauda
ATCAGATTTCTTATAGTTGGAACATTTTGGTAGGAATTAAACCATAAGCTACCATATCATTACAGTATAACTAGTTTTCAAAGTGATCACACACAAGCATTATACTGTGTCCATACAATAGAAGGGAATAAAGGGAAAATATAAACACTAATTACATTTATATGCAAATATAGATATATTAACACATATGTAAAGATAAATGTAAGTCGCAAGACTTTTCCTTTCTAGACTGAATGGATTAAACTCTTACTGTTTACCTTTATTTCTATTCGGCACTTAGGATCGAATCCTTGGCCGGGCATAAGTAGGCTACTTATCGCATAAGGAATTACCATGTCTGTCTGTGATCCCGTGACATAGTGAATTCAATTTCAAAAGGTTTATGTGGCTTATCAAAATCACCGGTGTTAGTGATTTAAAACATATATATATATATATATATATATATATATATATATATTATATATATATATATATATATATATATATATATATATATATATATATATATATATATATGCATAACAACTCCAAAGGTCATTGATACCGATATCACATTCAATAACAAAGAAATAAATGTTTACTAGTATGCAGCCCAATCCTGACACCAGCTTCTTCGAAACCATATATATAATACCGTATCTGTTGGGAGACCCGAGTACAGAAGTCCACACCGACCTGCTTCTCCTTTTTAACACACTCACCACACTTAAGGGTAAGATTAGATTAAGATCACCTCGATTTAAAACATCTATCTAATTTGCATTGAAATACAAATACAACTTAGCAGGCATCATTTAAAATAATCAGAGGTGCACTCAGTACAGAGCATGCCTTCGCCACGCCAAACAGTCTTATTTTACTCTCAACTCCACAGCGTACATGTACTTTGAAGATTTTTCTTCAAAATCTAATGGATTTAACCTTGGGTCATACCCCGTAGGTCCACCAAGTTTAGTTGAAATTGGTTCTGTAGTTTTTACGTAATGTCGTTCAAAAACAAAATATAAATTAGCAAAATATTTGCCATTTACTTAAAATTTATTTTCATTTTCAAAGTACTGTTCCATACTTGTACTTTGTTGTACTTTATCCAAAATTTTATAAATGCATCCTAGTGTCATGCCAACATGACTACCAAGTTTGGTCAAAATCGGTACAGTAGTTTTTGTGTAAAGTTGCACACAAACAAGCAAACTAAGAACCAGACAGGGTGAATACATACCCTTCACAAAATCTTCGTTTATGGCGAAGATAATAACTTACATCCCAATAAGCTTTCCAGCGCCCATTTCACTCTTAAAACATTTCTTTTCGGCTAGTCAAAACACAACATTGAGCCAATATAAAAAACTAACAATATTCTATACTATTAACTGCCGAGGGAAATAACCTGAGACATTTTCATCTTTATAGGTCTGGAATGCCGTTCACCCAAAACAGAAAAATGCTCACTTTACGAAAAGAAAAAAAGTTATAAAAGTCACCAAATAAGGGAATCAAAATGATAATTATTGCTTTGCACAAAAACTTTCCGCCGCCCTTAATGGTCCAGAGAAATTACGAAAAAGTTGAGAGAGAGAGAGAGAGAGAGAGGAGAGAAGAGAGAGAGAGAGAGAGAGAGAGAGAGAGAGAGAGGACTTTGTAGATAGGCTTGTTTTCCTCATATATATATATTATATATATATATATATATATATATATATATATATATATATGTATGTATATATATATATATATATATATATATATATATATATATATATATATATATATATATATATATATATATTTACATATATGAGGAAAAATGACATAATGTGACCAGAATCGTCATTATTACTGAAATGTAACTTTTACAAACCAAATTTGAGAAATCATCATCCATAATACGGATTCAAATTTAAAGATGATAATAATAATAATAATAATAATAATAATAATAATAATAATAATAATAATAATAATAATAAAAAATAATAATAATAATAATAATAATAATAAAAACAAACATAAAAAACGACTAATATACACGAATCTAAAATATCAGGTCACACTCCTCGAGTCCAAGAGTTACCTTATTTGGCAAAGTGGAATCCGAGAGAGAGAGAGAGAGAGAGAGGAGAGAAGAGAGAGAGAGAGAGAGAGAGAGAGAGAGAGACTTTTTTTTTCTTTCTTTCCTCTATTTCTGCCATTTTAGAGAAATTTTACGATTGTACCGAGAAGTAATGCCGAGGTAACTCTGAATATGCGTTAGAGAGCCGAGATTGATCCAATACGTGGCCTGTCCATTGTTATTAGATGAACTTGCCCTCAAAAAGGGAAACTGAAGGTTAACATTGCGATCAAGAGAGCGGTGTCGAAATGTTCAAATGCATGAGAGAGAGAGAGAGAGAGAGAGAGAGAGAGAGAGAGAGAGAGAGAGAGAGAGAGAGAGAGAGAGAGAGAGAGAGAGATCTAGTGTAATCAACACCATCTTCATTGTGTAAGGAGAGAGAGAGAGAGAGAGAGAGAGAGAGAGAGAGAGAGAGAGAGAGAGAGAGAGAGAGAGAGAGAGAGAGAGAGATCTAGTGTAATCAACACCATCTTCATTATGTGTGTGTGTGTGAGAGAGAGAGAGAGAGAGAGAGGAGAGAGAGAGAGAGAGAGAGAGAGAGATCTAGTGTAATGAACACCATCTTCATTATGTGTGAGAGAGAGAGAGAGACGAGAGGAGAGAGAGAGGAGAGAGAGAGAGAGAGAGAGAGAGAGAGAGAGAGAGAGAAATTAAGTGTAATCAACACCATGTTTATTATGTGTAAGGAGAGAGAGAGAGAGAGAGGAGAGAGAGAGAGAGAGAGAGAGAGAGAGAGAGAGAGAGAATAAATTTGGTGGAATCATTAATTATGTGTAGACGGAAATCTCAATTAGGTTTATCAGAATAAGAATTGACTCAAGACTGAGTACAAAACAAAACATAAAATAAAATGTAATAATAAAAACATCCCTAAAAAAATAACGCGAACAATAGATTTACAAGACCATGAAAAAATTCGCTCGTAAAATACTTATCACTACAAGACATAATAAACAGGGAAAACCTATTGTTTTAAGACATACAGTAGGCAAAACAAACAATATGATAAAAAAAAACTATGAAGTATCAATAAAAACCCTTCCCCCCCCCACCCAAAAAAAAAAAAAAAATTTGTCGGATCACGATAAACAAGTCTAAATTATAATCCTTCAGAGATAAAACAAACACAAATGCAAACAGAAAGAAAACATGACAAAAAAAAAAAAAAAAAAAAAAAAAAACAAGTACAGAGAATCCAATTCTTCTGACGCATCACCCACGAAATTCGACTTAAAAATATATTATTTTTTTTTTTTTAATATATAAATATTTGACCAGAAAATCTAGCAATAACCTACATAACTCTCTCTCTCTCTCTCTCTCTCTCCTCTCTCTCTCTCATCTCTCTCTCTCATCTCTCTCTCTCTCTCTCTCGACAGCAAACTGACGACCTTAACAAGGTCGCTGTTTGCTGTGTACTTCCAAAGGTGGTCAACTCGACCCCATGAGGGCGGTAAGAAAAAAAAGTGGTCGGTTAATTTTTTTTTTTTATATTTTTTTTATATTCTTACAACATATCTCGAAGTATTAGTTTTACTTCTATTTGAGTTAGGAAAATATATACCTCGCATTTCACTTTTATTTCATCTCTAAAAATATATTGTTGAATTCTAATACTCTATTACAGCAATATTCGTATATTTATACGCAATCACTGATATTGCATTTTTCTCTTTATTTCGTTTAACTTTTAAAATACTTATGTAGCATTGAATTTACTCTAACAAAAGATCTGATACTTTCTAAATTTTCTAAATTTCTTAATAGGTTTTAGCCTCATTACTCGTCATATTCAACTTCGAACTTTATTTTTTCTCTTTATATTTCATTTAATTATAGTTCTCTCTTAGGGAATGGAGTTTTTGAAGAATGTATTCGCTCTTTTAATTAATATTAGAATTTTTCAATGTTAAAATAAAATATCGCACCTGATTTATAATTCTTTATACGGGGGATCGTGTGTGTGTGTGTGTGTGTGTATGTATATATATATATATATATATATATATATATATATATATATATATATATATATATATATATATATATATATACATATACATATATATATACATATATATATATATATATATATATTTATTTATATACATATATATGTATACTATATAAAATGTATATATGTATATATATAATATATGTGTGTATATATATATATATATATATATATATATATATATATATATATATATATATATAATGTGTATATATACTATATATATATAATGTGTATATATATCTATATATATATATATATATATATATATATATATATATATAAATATATACACATATATACATGTATATGTGTGTGTGCGTGTGCGTGTGTGCGGGCGCGCGCGCGTATGTGCGAATTCCTATATAAATAAATATACGAAAATACATACTAAACCCATTCAACCCTAAAGACAGAAACCGCAAAAGCTCAATTAGAGAAGAATTAAATCTCAAATATTGAAAATAAATTTACTAAAAGCTAAATCTTCTAATAACATTACACAAAAAAAAAAAAAAACAATAAAATCGTGAACGTGGGAAAGAAAAACTCACACCCTTGAATCCGATGAGAGTTTAAGTAACAATAAAAAAGGTAACACTTATTGTTAGTTGTTAAAATGACATTTGAGTTCTCGCTTCTTACTGTTTACAAGTGAACAAGGTTACGGTAATTGCCTATTCAAACACCTTTACTGCATGACTGTTTATTAGTTTTTACCATTGTTTCTCCCTGATAGATAATAATTTCTTCTTCAGTCATATATATATACTATATATATATATATATATACTATATATATATATATATATATATATATATATATATATATATACACATATATAAATATATATATATATATATACATATATATATATATATATATATATATATATATATATATATATATACATACATATATATATATACATACATATATATATATATATATATATATATATATATATATATATATATATATATATAAAACACTGTCTTCCAGGATTTTCCTTAATTTTAACAACGGGTGGCTCCTAATAAAAACAACACCCCAGTCATACCCTCGTTAATCTTATACCTTAACAGCTAGATCGTAGGTGAACTCCTTTTGTTTTTAATTAAATCTCTAGAACACAGCAGCTTCCTATCAGCTCTTCCTTGATTTAATCCCTTTTCTTCCCAATACATCTTGCACCCAATCTACCATAGACCTTCCACTTATATCTCTTTAGTGCTTCTGAGCTCCATTCTTTCCACATGACCAAACCATCGCCAAATACCCTGGTCTATCCTTTCACCTACACTAATCTTTGTAGAGCTTTTACGTATTTCTAATTTTACCATCCGCTCAACTATTCTTGTGATGGATAATGCTTTGAAAATATTTCATTTGAAAAGCCTCAATTCTATAAGTGAGAGTTGGCTTAACAAAACAAGTCTTCCACACATTCCCAACCTGGTTCCCACAGATAATTTAGGTCTCGTTACCTTCTTTGGTAGATATCTTACTAAATTTCGCAATTCAACCCTTACTATTACCTAAAATAATTGCAGCTAATTAGTCACAATACATGCCTTATTCCATGTCCACTCCCACACCAAACAAATGAATTTCTTCCCTACATATTCTGATGCAAGTTTCACTTCCATCGTAAAAAAAAATTGTAATAACTCACAAAAACATGTATGCCATACATGCGTTAAACGCCCTCCAAATTGCCTCTTTAACAATGTCATGAAAAGCTTTTTCTATGTCCACCTACAGTATACCATATATATCATTTTGCCTTAACTCTTTAAACTCAGTAATCTGTTTCATAAGGAATATTTCTACAACTATATACAAATATTTAATGTGTTGTGTCTTGATATGAGAAAAACAAACACTCAAGCTATAACAAATCAAACAAAATTAAACCTATTTCATCATTACACTTGAATTATGTTGGCACCTCCCAACGTTCAGTGGTGCCACGATGTCGAGGAGCAGAAACTAGATAAACGCGCCTTCCGCCAGCTGCGGCGAAGTGACTCGCAAGTGAAAAT
>NC_090754.1:75109444-75116944 GCF_036898095.1 Palaemon carinicauda
ATACACGAATCTAAAATATCAGGTCACACTCCTCAAGTCCAAGAGTTACCTTATTTGGCAAAGTGGAATCCCAGAGAGAGAGAGAGAGAGAGAGAGAGAGAGAGAGAGAGAGAGAGATGCTCTTTTTTTCTTTCTTTCCTCAATTCTTGTCATTTTAGAGAAATTTTACGATTGTACTGAGAAGTAATGCCGAGGGTAACTCTGAATATGCGTTAGAGAGCCGAGATTGATCCAATACGTGGCCTGTCCATTGTTATTAGATGAACTTGCCCTCAAAAAAGGGAAACTGAAGGTTAACATTGCGATCAAGAGAGCGGTGTCGAAATGTTCAAATGCATGAGAGAGAGAGAGAGAGAGAGAGAGAGAGAGAGATCTAGTGTAATCAACACCATCTTCATTGTGTAAGGAGAGAGAGAGAGAGAGAGAGAGAGAGAGAGAGAGAGAGATCTAGTGTAATCAACACCATCTTCATTATGTGTGTGTGTGTGTGTGTGAGAGAGAGAGAGAGAGAGAGAGAGAGAGATCTAGTGTAATCAACACCATCTTCATTATGTGTGTGTGTGTGTGTGAGAGAGAGAGAGAGAGAGAGAGAGAGAGAGAGATCTAGTGTAATCAACACCATCTTCATTATGTGTGTGTGTGTGAGAGAGAGAGAGAGAGAGAGAGAGAGAGAGAGAGAGAGAAATTAAGTGTAATCAACACCATGTTTATTATGTGTAAGGAGAGAGAGAGAGAGAGAGAGAGAGAGAGAGAGAGAGAGAGAATAAATTTAGAGCAATCATTAATTATGTGTAGACGGAAATCTCAAATAGGTTTATCAGAATAAGAATTGACTCAAGACTGATTACAAAACAAAACATAAAATAAAATGTAATAATAAAAACATCCCTAAAAAAATAACGCGAACAACAGATTTACAAGACCATGAAAAAATTCGCTCGTAATATACTTATCACTACAAGACATAATAAACAGGGAAAACCTATTGTTTTAAGACATACAGTAGGCAAAACAAACAATATGATAAGAAAAACTATGAAGTATCAATAAAAACCCTTCCCCCAAAAAAAACAAAAAATTCTGTCGGATCACGATAAACAAGTCTAAATTATAATCCTTCAGAATAAAACAAACAAATGCAAACAGAAAGAAAACATGACAAAAAAAAAAAAAAAAACAAGTACAGAGAATCCAATTCTTCTGACGCATCACCCACGAAATTCGACTTAAAAATATATATATTTTTTTTAATATATAAATATTTGACCAGAAAATCTAGCAATAACCTACATAACTCTCTCTCTCTCTCTCTCTCTCTCTCTCTCTCTCTCTCTCTCTCTCTCGACAGCAAACTGACGACCTTAACAAGGTCGCTGTTTGCTGTGTACTTCCAAAGGTGGTCAACTCGACCCCATGAGGGCGGTAAGAAAAAAAAGTGGTCGGTTATTTTTTTTTTTTTTTTTTATATATATTCTTACAACATATCTCGAAGTATTAGTTTTACTTCTATTTGAGTTAGGAAAATATATACCTCGCATTTCACTTTTATTTCATCTCTAAAAATATATTGTTGAATTCTAATACTCTATTACAGCAATATTCGTATATTTATACGCAATCACTGATATTGCATTTTTCTCTTTATTTCGTTCAACTTTTAAAATACTGATGTAGCATTGAATTTACTCTAACAAAGACCTGATACTTTCTAAATTTTCTAAATTTCTTAAAAAGGTTTTAGTATCATTACTCGTCATATTTAACTTCGAATTTTTTTTTTTTTTGCTCTTTATATTTCATTTAATTATAGTTTCTCTCTAGGGAATGGAGTTTTTGAAGAATGTAATTGCTCTTTTAATTAATATTAGAATTTTTCAATGTTAAAATAAAATATCTCACCTGATTTATAATTCGTCATACGGCTCTTGTATATATATATATATATATATATACATAGGTATATATATAAATGTATATATGCATATATATGTATATATATGTGTATATAATGTGTGTGTAAATATATATATATATATATATATATATGTATATAATGTGTGTGTAAATATATATATATATATATATATATATACATATATACATATATATATGTGTGTTTGTGTGCGTGTGTGCGAGCGAGCGTGCGTATGTGCGAATTCCTATATAAATAAATATACGAAAATACATACTAAAACCCATTCAACCCTAAAGACAGAAACCGCAAAAGCTCAATTAGAGAAGAATTAAATCTCTAATATTGAAAATAAATTTACTAAAAGCTAAATCTTCTAATAACATTACACAAAATAAAAAAAAAACAATAAAATCGTGAACGTGGGAAAGAAAACTCACACCCTTGAATCCGATGAGAGTTTAAGTAAACAATAAAAAAGGTAACACTTATTGTTAGTTGTTAAAATGACATTTGAGTTCTCGCTTCTTACTGTTTACAAGTGAACAAGGTTACGGTAATTGCCTATTCAAACACCTTTACTGCATGACTGTTTATTAGTTTTTTACTAGTTTTTACTATTGTTTCTCCCTGATAGATAATAATTTCTTCTTCAGTCATATATATATATATATATATATATATAAATATATATATATATATATATATATATATAAAACACTGTCTTCCAGGATTTTCCTTAATTTTAACAACGGGTGGCTCCTAATAAAAACAACACCCCAGTCATAGCCTCGTTAATCTTATACCTTAACAGCTAGATCGTAGGTGAACTCCTTTCGTTTTTAATTAAATCTCTAGAACACAGCAGCTTCCTATCAGCTCTTCCTTGATTTAATCCCTTTTCTTCCCAATACATCTTGCACCCAATCTACCATAGACCTTCCACTTATATCTCTTTAGTGCTTCTGAGCTCCATTCTTTCCACATGACCAAACCATCGCCAAATACCCTGGTCTATCCTTTCACCTACACTAATCTTTGTAGAGCTTTTACGTATTTCTAATTTTATCATCCGCTCAACTATTCTTGTGATGGATAATGCTTTGAAAATATTTCATTTGAAAAGCCTCAATTCTATAAGTGAGAGTTGGCTTAACAAAACAAGTCTTCCACACATTCCCAACCTGGTTCCCACAGATAATTTAGGTCTCGTTACCTTCTTTGGCAGATATCTTACTAAATTTCGCAATTCAACCCTTACTATTACCTAAAATAATTGCAGCTAATTAGTCACAATACATGCCTTATTCCATGTCCACTCCCACACCAAACAAATGAATTTCTTCCCTACATATTCTGATGCAAGTTTCACTTCCATCGTAAAAAAAAATTGTAATAACTCACAAAAACATGTATGCCATACATGCGTTAAACGCCCTCCAAATTGCCTCTTTAACAATGTCATGAAAAGCTTTTTCTATGTCCACCTACAGTATACCATATATATCATTTTGCCTTAACTCTTTAAACTCAGTAATCTGTTTCATAAGGAATATTTCTACAACTATATACAAGTATTTAATGTGTTATGTCTTGATATGAGAAAAACAAACACACCCAAGATATAACAAATCAAATAAAATTAAACCTATTTCATCATTACACTTGAATTATGTTGGCACCCCCCAACGTTCAGTGGTGCCACGATGTCGAGGAGCAGAAACTAGATAAACGATTTATCATACTCGCCTTCCGCCCGCTGCGGCGAAGTGACTCGCAAGTGAAAATCACTTGAGTAAATTTTTTTTCCAGTACTTCGTCGAAGTGGCCAAAAGTGGCTTGCCCTGTTCTCTATACGATGCAGGTCAACTTCTTTCTCTCCTCCTCCTCCTCCATCTTCCCCCTGCCCAAACCCCCTTCCCCCACCACACACAATCTTCACTCTATCATTCCTCAGCAGGACGGCAAGGGCGGGGAAGGTCATCTCAAAGCCGTGGGGGGTGGGCAAAAGTGTGAGGAGATGGAGGAGTTGATAGAAAGGGAGGAGGAGGAGAGGAGGAGAGAGTATTAAATACAATAGTGGGGGATCGTAATGAACTTCACAGATGGCGCTGGGAAAGTTTAACTTTATAAATAACTTACATCAATTTAAGAGGGAGATCCAAGATAACTGATAAACTTTTCTATTGCTGAAAGATAATTGAATTTTCGAAAACGATATTTCCAAGATATAACGAGCAATTAGAAATCCCTATTTAAGATTATATGTATACACACACACACACACATATATATATATATATATATATATACATATATATATACACACACACACATATATATATATATATATACGTATGAAAGAGTAAAATGCCAAGATTAGGATCTGTTATCACTGTATGGTGCAAAAAAAAGTAAATTGTAAAAACTCTCATCTATCAACGAAATTATTAATTAAAAAAAAAACCCGGATTACGAAGACAAAAAGTGCTAAATATATTTTACATATCAAAATTGCAAGCAAACAGAGATCACGTTTTCCTTTGCATTGATAAAAAATATTGCAAACAAGCACAGATCACGCTTGGATACAATGAAAATAAATATCTACACAAGATAACTTTCCAATTGAACAAATATGATGCCATTTCAGAAGATCGAACAATGTTTTAAAAAGATAAATGAACTCAGTAAAAACATTAATAAACGGTCAATTCTGGCGAAGTGTCTATGCAAATATCCTGATTTTTAATCCGCAAAACATTTAGCGAGACTTGAAGCTGATCGTGTGCTTTGTCCTAATCATTCATTGTTCAGTCAATGATTTTACGTGTGTAGCTATTACATTAATCAATTGATTAATGTATTATTTAATAAAGGCCTGTCTTGCATGATTCGTTGTCAGTTGCATTATTCATCGTCATTCATTTTAGCTGCTTCATTTCACAAAGAAGGAATTAAAAGATGGTCAGGACAAAGTATATTAAAAATAAGGTTTTAAATTAATTACTATAAATTACAGGAGAGAGAGAGAGAGAGAGAGAGAGAGAGAGAGAGAGAGAGGAGTTTTCTTTCGGGCGTGCCCTGGTGGGAGTACTGGATGACCTTGAATGACCTGACATGACCCCTCCTCCCATACAGATTCTCCCACCTGCCATGTAGCTACCCCCAATAAACATTCACTCTCCTGCATGACTACTCGCTCTTCCAACTCTTGCACAATCTCTCTCTCTCTCTCTCTCTCTCTCTCTCTCTCTCTCTCTCTCTCTATGAATGCAACATAAAATGATCTCATGCAGTCGGGCCGTCATTCTTTGAAAAGTGGGCCTCTATAATATAATATAAATTACTTGTCATGATAAAATGTTTACACAATCTCTCTCTCTCTCTCGTCTCTCTCTCTCTCTCTCTCTCTCTCTCTCAATCAACATAAAATGATCTCATGTAGTCGGGCATTCATTCTTTGAAAAGTGTGCCTCTATAATACAATATAATATCTATAATAAAATGTTTATGCCTCAGGTTACAGATAAGGAATTTTCGTTTATAAATCGCTTCGTTTATTTCCGAAACCTAATGTTACAAAACTGCATAATCGGGTGTAAAAATTACTACTTTTCAAATAAACTGTAAATAGGAGACGTATTCTTTTTATACAAGCATTTTCTTAATTTTCATAAGAATTTTATATTAAATAAGCCGTATTTTAAGCCATTGTGGTCCGTTTAGACAGCATAACTTTCATCACAAACCAGATATTGTAACTTTCCTCTTGTGAGCCTTTCCTAAAAATAGGCTTAGAGGAATCTGGTATGGTTAAGAATAAAACCTAAATGACATTTAGAGATCAAATTTCGTTGACTGAAGAACGGAAATATATAAAAAAATAAAGGAAGAAATTATAGGACTTAAACCACAACAAAAATTCCAAAGAAATATTCCTGGCTGATAAACGGATAAACTGCTTATAAAATAGTAAAGGAAAAATAGAAAAATAAATAAAATAGAAAAACGTATAGGAGCAAATAAACACCTGTTCCAAAACAAAACTGCATTGCGAGGAATAACAGTTCCATACCCCGATCTTCTGTGATGCCCACATCATAAGCTTAAAAGCACTTTACCTTCAACTTGAGTGAAAGCCATACTCTGGTCTGTCCGGTACCAATCAAACCCATCAAATAAGGAAAAGACGAATTCTGGTGGACGTCATGGAAGAGGAATTTTAACAAATATGGCGATTGACAGATCGACTTTAATTTAAGGTTGTGGTAGCCGGTGTTGTAACGTCCTTGACAGGTGAACGACAGACTGGGGTTAGAGTCCAGCTCAAACTGGCTAGTTTCTTTGGTCGCTGCAACCTCACCATCCTTGTGAGCTAAGGAAGAGGAGACTATGGGTCTATCTGCTGAGTCATCAGCAGCCATTGCCTGGCCTCCCTTGGTCCTAGCTTGGGTAGAGAGGGGGCTTGGACGCTGATCATATGTGTATATGGTCAGTCTCCAGGGCATTGTCCTGCTCGATAGGGCAATGTCACTGTCCCTTGCTCTTGCCATTCATGAGCGACCTTTAAACCTGGCTGTGGCAGCATAGACGTCCATTGCCAGGTGAGAAATCGATACACTGAATGATAACAAAGGTAAAAAAAAATCATTTATGAAATTGAGAAAGTGAATAGTATCAGTTTTAACATGCCATTGTTACCTACAGACTTCGTAAATTTTGAACTTTTCTTTATCATTATTACTACTATTACCATTACTTTTGATAACAGTAACAAATCAAAACATCATTACTATCAGTTTTATCTTTGTATTACTGGAATTTCTAACGATAGCGTTTTCCGATTACGAAAGATATAATTTGACCGAGAGTCCAGTTACCTCTCTCATTGTTGTTGAACGCAATAACCTCAGAAGTTTCAAACCTGTTTCTAATATTCACTCATGAGATCGAATGATACAAGAACAACCTAAACAGACCGTTTATATAATTGAAATGTATTTTTACTTCCAGAAAATGATAATTGTTAATTTGAACTTCATTCAACGTTAGCTTTCAACTTATACTTTTTTTTCAGACATCTGGGTTTCTTTACTCGTGAATCATCTTTGTTAAATGTTCCCCATTCTCTCTACATGTTCATGCCATGTCAATATTTCCTTAATCTTACCAATTCACAGATTTGAAAATGCTGTTTGCATATACAAGTCTCCTCATCAATAATTCTGAAAATAATTATATTTGAAATTCTTCGTTAAATGTTCCCCATTCTCTCTACATGTTCATGCTATGTCAATATTTCCTAAATTTTAACAATTCACAGATTTGAAAATGCAGTTTGCATATACCACAAATCCCCTCATCAATAATTCTAAAAATAATTATATTTGAAATAAACAGATTTCTCTTTTCCTCAACCAAATAATAAAATGTGTATGAAATCTACAAAATCTTTCCTTTCCGTGACGTCACAGCCACACTTCCAAAAACCCATTTCAGAATAATCTTTCGTTTTGAAGTTTTACCCACTTTTCATCTATCTCCTGCTTTATGAAACCCTTCTATCGTCTATTCATTCACACACA
>NC_090754.1:75121944-75124444 GCF_036898095.1 Palaemon carinicauda
AGAGAGAGAGAGAGAGAGAGAGAGAGCAATTATGGACCTGGCGCTTTGTAAATTGGTAAGGTGTAAGTGGCTATACAAGGTTGGGAAAATACAAAATAATAAATAATTATGCTGTATTGTAAAACAAACCTTAAAAGGGAAATGTTAAAAACAAATAAATATAAATTCCTTTATTAGAAAACAAAAATCAATAAAAGTTATTCGGGATCTATGTGAAATGTCTATTTCAGCCGAACGTTTGACAGATAACAATAGGGGTTATTATTATTATTATTATTATTATTATTATTATTATTATTATTATTATTATTTGTAAAGCTACAACCATAGTAGGAAAAGCTAGATGCTATAAGCCCAAGGGCCTCAACAAGGAAAATAACCCAGTGAGGAAAGGAAAAAAGACAATAAACTACAAGGGTAGTTTAAGAACAACGACAATATTTAAACAAAGCATTCATATGTAAACTATCATCATCTCCTCCTACGTCTATTGACACAAAGGACCTCGGTTAGATTTCGCCAGTTGTTTCTATCTTGAGCCTTTAATCCAATACTTCTCCATTCATCATCTAGCCATGTAGGCCTGGGTCTTTCAACTCTTCTAAGGCCTTGTGGAGCCCACCTGAACGTTTGGTGAACTAATCTCTCCTTGAGAGTGCGAAGAGCATGCCCGAACCAACTCCATCTACACCTCATCCACATATGACACCTGAGTTCTCTTATAATTAAAACTGGTAGACGAGAATGACAATGAATGGGAGGTAAATCAGTTGTTGTTTGCGGATGATACTGTACTGGGTGCAGACACTGAAGAGAAGCTTGGCCGATTAGTGACAGAATTTGGAAGGGTGTGTGAGAGAAGGAAGTGGAGAGCTAATGTGGGTAAGAGTAAGGTTATGAGATGTACGAGAAGGGAAGGTGGTGCAAGGTTGAATGTCATGTTGAATGGCGAGTTACTTGAGGAGGTGGATCAGTTTAAGTACTTGGGGTCTGTTGTTGCAGCAAATGGTGGAGTGGAAGCAGATGTACGTCAGAGAGTGAATGAAGGATGCACAGTGTTGGGGGCAGTTAAGGGAGTAGTAAAAAATAGAGGGTTGGGCTTGAATGTAAAGAGAGTTCTATATGAGAAAGTGATTGTACCAACTGTGCTGTATGGATCGGAGTTGTGGGGAATGAAAGTGATGGAGAGACACAAATTGAATGTGTTTGAGATGAAGTTTCTAAGGAGTATGGCTCGTGTATCTCGAGTAGATAGGGTTAGGAACGAAGTGGTGAGGGTGAGAACGGGTGTAAGAAATGAGTTAGCAGCTAAAGTGGATATGAATGTGTTGAGGTGGTTTGGCCATGTTGAGAGAATGGAAAATGGCTGTCTGGTAAAGAAGGTGATGAATGCAAGAGTTGTTGGGAGAAGTACAAGAGGAAGGCCAAGGTTTGGGTGGATGGATGGAGTGAAGAAAGCTCTGGGTGATAGGAGAATAGATGTGAGAGAGCAAGAGAGCGTGCCAGGAATGAATGGTGAGCGATTGTGACGCAGTTCCAGTAGGCCCTGCTGCTTCCTCCGGTGCCTTAGATGACCGCGAAGGTAGCAGCAGTAGGGGATTCAGCATTATGAAGCTTCATCTGTGGTGGATAACGGGGAGGGTGGGCTGTGGCACCCTGCAGTACCAGCTGAACTCGGTTGAGTCCCTTGTCGACCTGGGAGGAACGTAGAGAGTAGAGGTCCCCTCTTTGTTTTGTTTCATTTGTTGATGTCAGCTACCCCCCAAAATTGGGAGAAGTGCCTTGGTATATGTATGTACGTAATCCTGTCCTATCATTCAACTCCCAATATCTTTCTAAGGGATTTGTTCTTAAATCTACAAAATCTATTGGATATTGTTTCATTGTCATACCAGGCCTCATTTCCATATAGTAATACCGATCTCACTAAACTGATATATAGTCTGATTTTATATGTAATTTCAGGCGATTTGGTTTTAAAATATTACTTAACCTAGCTATTGACTGATTTGCTTTTTTCAATCTTTCACTAAACTCTAATTCTAAAGACCCTGTATTGGAGATTATAGTTCCTAAATACTTAAATGATTCTACCTCATTAATCCTTTCTCCTCTCCACGATGGATCATCTTCCATTGCATACTCCGCTCTCATCATCTCAGTCTTCTATTTATCTTGAGGCCAGCCTCATGTGATATTTTATGCATTCCGAAGAGAAATAAGACAGAATAGTGTGTCTGGGTGTACCCTTAAGCAGGAGAACTCTACCCTAAGACAGTGAAATACCATGGTACACAGGCTATGGCACTACCCAAGACTAGTGAACAAAGGTTTGATTTTGGAGTGTCCTTCTCCTGGAAGAGCTGCATACCATAGCTAAAGAGTCTCTTCTACCATCACCAAGAGGAAAGTAGCCACTGAACAACTACGGTACAGTAGTTAACCTCTTGAACAAAGAAAAATGGTTTGGTAATCTCATTGTTGTAACGTTTATGAGGAT
>NC_090754.1:75129444-75141944 GCF_036898095.1 Palaemon carinicauda
AATCAGACAATGGCAAGATTAAGTAAAATTTGGAAATCAAATCGCCTAAAATTACATATAAAAATCAGACTATATATCAGTTTAGTGATATAGGTGTTACTCTATGGATAGGAGTCATGGTATGACAGTGAAACAAAATTCAATAGATTTAGTAGATTTGAGAACAAAGCCCTCAGAAGGGTATTGGGAGTTAAATGGCCGGACAGGATTAGAAATAAAACTATAAGCAAGATTACTCGAGTGCCATATGTGGATGAGATCATGATGAGAGGTAGATGGAGAAGGTTTGGGCATGCTTTTTGCACTCCCCAAGGGAGATTAGTTCACCAAACTTTCAACTGGGCTCCACAAGGCACTAGAAGAGTTGGAACACCCAGGCCTACATGGCTGAGGACTATGAAGCGCGAAGTAAGAGATGATGAATGGATAAGTATTGAATTAAAAGCTCAAGATAGAAACAACTGGCGAAATTTAACCGAGGCCCTTTGCGTCAATAGGCGTAGGAGGAAATGATGATTATTACTAGCTTGGAAAAGCAAGATGCTACAAGCCCAAGGGCTCCAACAAGGAAAAATAGTTCAGTAAGGAAAGGAAACAAGGAAACAAATAAACGTCATGAGAAGAAGTAATAAACAATTAGAATAAATCACTTTAAAAGCAGTAACAACATTAAAATATATATTTTCATATATAAACTATAAAAAGACTTATGTCATCCTGTTCAACATAAAAATATATGCTGCATGTTTGAGCTTTTGAAGTTCTACCGATTTAACTACCCGATAAGGAAGATCATTCCATAAAAAGAAAAAAAAAAAAAAAACTACGGGGCACTCAGTAGAGCACAGACCTCCACCGCGGCTGCTTATTTCTCAACCTTGACCTTTGACCTTAACATGTATTAATTGGCGTGGATTTTCATACCTTCAAATATGAACCAAGTTTGAAGTCTTTGTGACAACGATGTCCAAACTTATGGCTGATTACGTGAATTGGACATTTTGCTTGACCTTGACCTTCCAAAATTTTATCACTTCCAGATTTTTACATAACAGTTAATCCCTACAAGTTTCATTACCCTACAACTAAAATTGTAGCCAAGAATCTTTTCACAAACAAACAAACAGGGGCGAAAACATAACCTCCTTCCAACTTCGTTGGCGGAAGTAATAAAAAAAGACATAACAAGCCTAACTAATAGTTGACATCTGACAGCCCATCAATCAACAAACAAAGGAACTAAAGTGACAAACAACGAGTGACAATGGGTCGGGCAACACAACCAGAACAAAGTCACTCTCCTAACGAGGGTCGGTTTAGAGAGCTGAATAGGATGCAAATAACTGTAAAATTGACATGATGATGCTGTCTTCTGCCTCACAGAATAGAGAGTACAAGTTTCCAGCGTAATTTTGTTTAATCGCTTCAAGGCATTTCCTGGAAATGAAAGACGAAGCTCATTATTTACTTCCGCCAACAAAGTTGGAAGGAGGTTATGATTTCGCTACTGTTTGTGTGTGCGCGTGTGTGTTTGTTTGTGAACAGCTTCCAGGTCACAATTTTAATCATAGAGTAATGAAACTTGCAGGGATTAACTGTTATCCAAAAAGCTGGAAATTGTTAAATTCTGGAAGGTCAAAGGTCAGATTAACTGTTATTTAAAAAACTGGAAATGATTAAATTATGGAAGGTCAAGGTCAAGTAAAATGTCCAATTCACGTAATCAGCCGTAAGTTTGGACATCGTTGTTACACAGACTTCAAACTTGGTTCATATTTAAATGTTTTAAAATCCACGCCAATCAATATATGTTAAGGTCAAAGGTCAAGATCAAGGTCGACAAAAGGTCAAGAAATAAGCTGCCACGGCGGAGGTCTGCACTCTACTGAGGAGAACGAAAGCTTCAATCCTGATGTTAATATGATGGATGGCTTCTTGTATATCCTTATAGACTCGAAAGCTTTATTTTAAAGCTTTTTATTCTCTGGTTTCAAGCAACTGTCAAGTTCATCTAATGTATTTTCAAGGACTAGCATACAGTTATGTATAAACACACAAAATGTAGTGTGTATCATACTCCATGCATATAAGCTGCCCCTTATATCATATATATATATATATATATATATATATATAATATATATATATATACACATATATATACACATAAATTGTATATCATTGAACTCATACACTAAATACAAGCGCATACAAAATAAGCAGCTTGAGTATACAACAAATACAGCATTGTGTGCTATTCTTGGAATATTCGGTAAATGACAATGACATTTCAGATAAAAAAAAAGGAATAAAAAAGCGTTAAACTTTAAATAATAATTATAATTATTATCAAGATCGGTCGACCATATCAATAACAGTCAAGATTTCTTTCTCCTTCAATGACATTGACTTTTGAAATATTCCCAATTTAAATCACTATTTCATTTGTATCATGAAGTTTTTAAACTAAATTACATTGCACATTTAAGCTCTTTATTCTTTGGGCCTAAAGAAATATAAAAATGAAACCTACATCGCTCGATTAGAATAAAGTACCAACTGTATTATGAAAACATTCTGAAGTCAACTCTTGAAATGTCAAGGAGAAATGGGGAAAAATATGGCAAGTAATCTTACTTTGAAAGGTAGGGAAAATATGGAGTTTTTATATCTTTGCTCCTCAATCTCACCACATCTTCCAAAAACAATGACTACATCTTCCATAAACATTGACTACATCTTCCATAAACACTGACTACATCTTCCGAAAACATTGACTGCATCTTCCATAACCACTGACTACAACTTCCGAACACTTTAATATCTTCCATAAACAATAACTACATCTTCCATAAACATTGACTACATCTTCTATGAATATGGACTACATCTTCCAAAAACATTGACTACATCTCCCATAAACATTGACTACATATTCCATAAATATTGACTAAATCTTCCATAATCATTGACTACATCTTCTATAAATATGGACTACATCTTCCATAAACATTGACTACATCTTCCATAAACATTGACTACATCTTCCACAATCATTGACTACATCTTCTATAAACATGGACTACATCTTCCGAAAACATGGACTACGTCTTCCGAAAACATTGACTACATCTTCCAATGATGTCAGAAGTGGCGGATATCATCAGCCCAATCTTATGATATTTTACCTCTTATTTAACTCTACATTTTGGATTTCATATTTCACAAAGTCAGACTCTGTGTGTGAGAGAGAGAGAGAGAGAGAGAGAGAGAGAGAGAGAGAGAGAAATTGCATATTTGAATCTCTACTGATTTCCATCAAAGGACATCATACGCTTGTCTTGGATAGAGACCTTACCTCTCGAGTCCGTTACCTTTTAATTTTGTTTAGCCGTGACCTACGAAGATAGACTAATGAGAGCGAGATCTGTTGGAATTTTAGGACCATGTCATTCATTTTTCTCTCAGTTCGGGAGAGAGAGAGAGAGAGAGAGAGGAGAGAGAGAGAGAGAGAGGGGGGGGGGGGTTATTAGCATTACGCTGATTACAGAGTTCAAAGAAAACAGCGTTTTTACACGGTTGGGCGCGGTCCATGCCCAATACAGCAGAGAGAGCCCCTTCATTTAGGAAAAATCAGCCAAAATCAACCTTTGGGAATAAGCCTCCTCTAAGTTATACTTCTCACGTGCTGGCAGTGACAATGACACAGTTTTCCTCAGAGCAAAGAGAAACGAACGAACTATCAAAATATAAAGTAATGGAAGTAATAACTTTAGAAATCACTCTGAATTCAGGGGCGCTAACAGTACCTTCTTGACCTATGATTCATAAGATGTCACGTCCTTGGCATACATGATGCTGGAATCTAGGTATGACGCACACTACTGTAGGATGAAATATGTGCTCCAAAAGCATGAGGGCACAGTAACTGAGAGTATGAATTTGTGTGATAAAACCAATGATTGAAATAAACGAGTTCAAATCTGACGAATTCCATGATAAGAAGTGTGTGAGTATATATGTATGTATGTATATATATATATATATATATTTATTTATTTATATATATATATATATATATATAAATATATATATATATATATATATATATACAAGCACAATCAATTACCTATAGTGTATTGTGACCAAAGATAAATTTAAAAAAGATTAAATCTGCTAATGAAAAAGGGAATATGAATATGAAGGATCAAGAAAACCAAAAATGACATATTCTGACAAAATATCTATCTGCATGAAGCTTCCTACAAAAACATGTAATAGTCTCTCTATGATACATCCTGCAATAATGAATCAAAGTAATAAGCAATTTGTGAAAATCTTAATATATTAATGGATTGTCTCCCAGAAAATGCAAATTATTATTGTTATTATTTTTACTAGCCAAGCTACAACCCTAGTTGGAAAAGCAAGATGCTATAAGCCCAAGGGCTCCAACAGGGAAAAATAGCCCAGTGAGGAAATGAAATAAATAAATGATGAGAATAAATTAACAATATATCATTCTAAAAACAGTAACAGCGTCAAAACAGATATGTCCTATACAAACTATTAACAACGTTAAAAACAGACATGTCATATATAAACAATAAAAAGATTCATGTCAGCCTGGTCAACAAAAAAACATTTGCTCCAAGAAGATAACAAAAAAGGGTTATAGACGAACCTCTGGAGATTATTAATGAATATACGTACTTAAGACACATAGCAAGTGTTTTCACAAGACATGAGACTGAAATTGAAAGGAGGATAAACATGGGATCGAGACCTTTTGGTGAAGAAAATGAGATTACGAAAATTAAAATGTCCTTTCTCTAAAAAGAAAAGTATTTAATCAGATGGTCCTCCCCAGTGTTAACTTGGAGCCTTGTTAAGGCCTTTGAACATAAACTGTTCCAAATCAAAGAGCTATAGAAAGAACAATGATGGGAATAACACTACGAGACAGAAAAAGGCCAATATGGTTACCAGAGGACACTAAAGTAGAGGATACTCTAACAACATGTAATAAAAAGAAATAGACAGGACATATAATGAGAATGCCAGACGATATATGGATATTATTAATAAGAGTATGGGTCCCTAGAGATTGCAAAAGAAGCATGGAAAAGAAGAGAAGACGATGGCTTGACGAGCTAAGAAAATATGCGCGTATGGACTGGTATAGAAAGACCATAAACAGACGCGAGTGGAAGGACACGTCTGAGGCTTTTGTTCTGCAGTGGACTAATAACGTGTGTGTGTGTGCGTATGTATAAATTGATGTGTGGTAAGGTCACCTTATTTTCAACGTATTCACAACTGAATCATTATGCAGGTGGTGGGCATAGGTGCATGATCGTCATTATTTACAAATATGAATGCATTGTCCTACTTGCAAAAACAATATCACTCTCTCTTGCCTCTACCACTCATGAGAGGCCTTTAAACAGTACTTGATTCGATACATCAACATGAAGGGGTATAATTTTTTATTTTTTCACAAACCTAACTTAGTTTCCAATCAACTGCAAATTATCTATATTTTTTACGCTTTTTAAATAATTATTAGGTATCATTTCCCACTATTTTTATTGCAACGTATGGTTTTTGTATTACTTACTGAGTATATTAATGGCATTTTAGGTATGATATGACTATCAGTTCATCTTCAACATAATAATAATAATAATAATAATAATAATAATAATAATAATAATAAAAAGTATGAATATTATTAATAAAAATATTAATAATCATAACGAATACAATTATCCTCGCCAAATGTCATAAAATAGGATCGTAATATGTGGGACAAGACATTACGGAAAATACTACAAATTGAGATTTATAAACATTGGCTATAGGAATCCCGGACAGGAAATATTAAGAACAATTCAAAATGAGTTTTTCTCTAATATTACATTCAAAAAGCATTTCAACTCTATGGGTTTTCTGAATAGTTTTATGAACACGGGTTGAATCCTTTGAAATCATGTCAATTACATTAATCATAAAGATATGTCCAAAATTCTAATTCCAGGTAATTCCAATTTTCTTCGATATCCTCAGATTAAATATAACGGAGAATATACATTCTATTTGAAATTAAACTCAATTTTACACTTTAAATTTAAAAACAATTCTTCTCATGCAATCATACGAAGATTACTGTAGATACTGTATTCTGAATCCTTAAGCATCTACAGAATAATTCCCCTCAAAATTACTATCTCCACTAAATAATAAAGAGCAAGTGTCTACGTATGTATGTATGTATGTATGTATGTATGTATGTATGTATGTATGTATGTATGTCTGTATGTATATATAGCATATCTATATATATATATATATATATTATATATATATATATATATATATCTGTGTGTGTATCTATATATATATATATATATACATATCTATATATATACTATATATATTTATATCTATATACAATATATATATGTTTATATATACACACACACACACACATATATATATATATATATATCTGTTTATAGTATATATACTATATATATCTTGTCACGCTGAGCGACAACCAATCGGAAAGCCCATCTCCCCCAAATTGTCCAAACTGCGGGTGTGGTAGTTAAGAAAGAGGGAGGGAGTGAGAAGGATTGAATCTGTGTGTGGTGCGCGCGCGCACGCGCGTACATTATCTATCTAAATATTTGGCAGTCACTTTTGACAGATCGCGTACACTATTTATCAAATATTCGGGAACTTTTATACCAGTAATAGCTTCGAAACTATTACAATTTCAATGACGAAGGCAAATGGTTTTTATCTCGCAATCCAATATACGATTAGTAATTTGGTAAATAATTTTCATTACCTAACCATCCTTATCATTTTTCATTATCTATAACCTTTGAAGTCGGTTTTATAAATTATTATTATTATTACTTGCTAAGCTACAACCCTAGTTGGAAAAGAAGGATGCTATAAGCAGAGGGGCCCCAACCGAGAAAATAGCCCAGTGAGGAAAGGAAACAAGGAAAAATAAAATACTTTAAGAAAAGCAAGAACACCTAAACAGATAAAACAGAAATTTTGCCAGGCTATATCAAATTAATTATTGCTCTAAATATAACGGATAAAGTTTTGATTTTGTAAATTTAATTAGTATAAAAATTCTTAATTAATTGAATTTCTTCCACATAACAGCAACTGACCTGGACAAAAAGTCTGGTAAAAAAAGTAATTAAGTTTTTTTTTCTTTCAAGTTACCGAATTGAAAGTATGTTTCATTTCACTGTATTTTTTTTTTTTTTTTACCAGTTACGAAATTGAAAAAGAACACATCGAACAGATTATCATTGTACAGTAGTTTGTAGCACAGCTAGCACTAATAATAACAATAATAATAATAATAATAATAATAATATACTAATGAAAAGTGTTGTGTAAACGTATATTCAATTAAAGTTTAGGCCAAAAGTCTGCATTTAATAAGCTACATATTTAGTATACCCGTCTTTCAGCCCGTGGATGAACTTCTAGCAATTTATAGTAAGCAGAGCGGTACCTGACGTCTTGGGGCTTGTCCATATAATTCGTTTTTAAATGTTATCTTATTCTACTTATTTTGTCAAACAATATTCATCAATGTTATTCACTGGTCAATTTAATTTTTAAAGAACATTCGTCGATATTCATATCCATTCATACATTGGATTATCGTTATTATTATTATTACTTGCTAAGCTACAACCCTAGTTGGAAAAGCAGGATGCTATAAGCCCAGGGACCCCCAACAGGGAAAATAGCTCAGTGAGAAAAGGAAAACAGAAAAAAGAAAATATTTTAAGAATAGCAACAACATTAAACTAAATATTTCCTATATAAACTATAAAGATTATAACAAAAAAAGAGAGAGAGAAATTAGATAGAATAGCGTGCCCCGAGTGTACCCTCAAGCAAGAGAACTCTAACCCACGACAGTCGAAGACCATGGTACAGAGGCTATGACACTACCCAAGATTAGAGAACACTGGTTTGATTTTGGAGTGTCCTTCTCTACGAAGAGCTGCTAACCATAGCTCAAGAGTCTCTTCTACCCTCACCAAGAGGACAGTAGCCACTGAACTATTACAGTGCAGTAGTCAACCCCTTGGGTGAAGAAAAAGAAATGGTTTCAAAGTATTCAGCGATATTACTAATAGAATCATGAATTTTTAACAGTATTGTCAAAATTAAGTTAGACATTCGGATATCAAAAATGGGAAAATGAAGACAATTAAATACTTCGATAGAATAAAATTAAATGGTGTCAATTTCATACACTAAAAACATACACGTACCTTTAGAGGGGATACGAATATCACAAATATACACTATTTTTATAATACCACACGGAAACAGATAGCGAATTAAGAGAGTTAATTAACCACTTCCTTTACCTAAAAAAAATATAATCTCTCATAATGTTATAAATAACTATATATATATATATATATATATATATTTTTATATACATATTTATAGATATATATATATATTTATATATACATAATAGATATATATATATATACATACATATATATATATCTATATATATATATTCATATATACATATATACCATATATATATATATATATATATTCATATATATACATTTACACACATATATATATAATATATATATATATATATATATATATTTATATAAACAAATAAACAGATAATAATAATAATTTATGAAACCGACTTCAAAGGTTATAAATAATGAAAATGATAAGGATGGTTTGGTAATGAAAATTATTCACCAAATTACTAATCGTATATTGGATTGCGAGCATGAAAAAAATCCCGAGATTAAAAGTGCCCAAAGTAATCATAGGATGAATAAATAAACTACGTTTTGAATACACAAATCGAACAAAACATCGCCCGACAGTAATGTCCCAAATAACATCTTACCGAAAATTGGAAACAGCCGATCACAGGCTCTTGTGATAAAGCCGCTCAATGAGAGTGGGAGTGATAATAATAATAATCTCCCTCATATAATAAAGAGAAAGTGTCTGATATATATATATATATATATGTATGTATGTATATATATGTATATATATATATATATATATATATACATATTATATATATCATATATATACATATATCTATTATATATTAAATATATATATATCATATATTAATTATATCTATATATATATATATATAGAGAGAGAGAGAGAGAGAGAGAGAGAGAGAGAGAGAGAGAGAGAGAGAATATATTTTTTCCGGTCACGCTCAGCGGCAAGAAGTATAATTACTCAGTCTCTCCCGTCCCTCGAGTAGGAGGAAAGGGAGTAGTCAAACACTGGTGAGAGGGGTTTCAGTTAGGAAAGGGGGGGGGTGGGAAGGGTTAAATCTGTGTGCGTATGCGTTTGCGTGCGGATCTATCTAAATATTTAGCCGTCCTTTTTGACGGGTCGTGTATAATAATAATAATAATAATAATAATAATAATAATAATACAGATTTGAATTGTTGATTAGTTTCCATCTGCCTGCTGTGGAACATAGGACTCGTCTATAAGCTTATCACCAATTTAGATTCTATCGAAGGCTCCATTTCCACAGTCCACCAGAGTCACTCCTCTTACTTGGCTTAAACACTCGGGCTAAGGACGAGTCTGTGTCCTCGGAGCTGCTCATTGGAAAATAGCATGCGGCATTCAGACACAAACCAAGTTACTAATTTAGAGCATCGATCTGTAGCTGTAATTTCAATTGTCCATTTTTCCCAAGACGTCTATGCACTAGATAACAACTGATGAATGAGGTGTGTATGACGCTCAATTCCCGTCTTAGTTTCATTGGAGTTTTTTGAGTACCTATGGGTTAACTTTAAAAAAGGAGTTTATTATACAATGCATCTCATCATCATCTCCTCCAACGCCTATTGACGCGAAAGGCCTCGGTTAGATTTCGCCAGTCGTCTCTACCTTAAGCTTTTTAATTCAATACTTCACCATTCATCATCATCTACTTCGCGCTTCATAGTCCTCAGCCTGGGGTCTTCCAACTATTCTAATGCCTTGTGGAGCCCAACTGAGCGTTTGGTGACTAATCTCTCTAGGGGAGTGCGAAGAGCATGCCCAAACCATCTCCATCTACCCATCATCATGATCTCATCCACATATAGCACTCGAGTAATATCTATTATAGTTTCATTTCTAATCCTGTCCGGCCCTTTAGCTCCAATATCCTTCTGAGGGCTTTGTTCTCAAATCTACTAAATCTATAGGAGATTGTCACTGAAATCATAGTCAAAGAAACTATAAATACTACAGAACTAATTAGCTGTTTCTTTTTATCGAGAGATATATTAAACAACTAACTGTAAAATTAAACGTTATTATTTCATAATGCAAAGAATTTATCAAGTTACTTTGAACTTACCTTAAAAAAAAAAAACCATATTTGACATTTAAGATTTATTATGTTATATATCAATCTTTAAAAACTTGACCGGGGATCATTTGATCACTAATTATTTGTTTCTTTTTATCTAGATCTATAATAACAACTAATGGTGTGATTAAATGTTATCCTTTTATAATACAACGAATTTATCATGTTACTTTGAATTTAACTACGAAAATAAAGTATATTTGACATTTACGGAATACTATTAAAAATTATTATGTTATTGTCAATCTTTAAAAAACTTAACCGGCAATTCCTTCTATGTAACGTGCCCTTTCCCATTTTTGTTTGGGGTAAGCACAGTTGCTTTCTTTGAAGGACTTGCTTTGGGCTTTGGGGTAGACCGTAGTCCCGATCGGCTGCCCTGCCTGACGTAGCCAGGCCTTCTCCATCATGAGGCTCAATACTACACAGTATTCTAGAAGTTTTATTCCAGCTGTTACCAATTGTGAATGAGCTTCCTAATCGGGTAGTTGAATCAGTAGAACTTCAAAAGTTCAAAGTTGCAGCAAATGTGTTTATGTTGACCAGGCTGACATGAGTCTTTTTATAGTTTATATATGACGTATCTGTTTTGACGTTGTTAATAGTTTATATAGGACATATCTGTTTTGATGCTGTTACTGTTTTTAGAATGATATATTGTTAAATTATTCTCATCATTAATTTATTTCCTTATTTCCTTTCCTCACAGGGCTATTTTTCTCTATTGGAGTCCTTGGGCTTATAGCATCTTGTTTTTCCAACTAGGGTTGTATCTTGGCTAGGTAACAATAATAATATTAATAATATCAAATATTCATGTATTGTACCAGTCACCAGCGTCTTTCCTCCCACCAGCGAGGGGCCATGGCGCGGTTAGGTAGACATTTCGAGACGTGTAAGGTGTCTGATATGTTTTTAAAAAGTGTTGGAGTGGCTTTGTTAGTGTGTTTATTAGTCTGTAACACCCATTTGCTTTTAAGCAACTATTTGTTTAAGGGTCACCTCGGACACACTATTCTATCTAATTCCTCTTCCTCTTGTTTTGTTAAAGATTTTATAGTTTGTATAGGAAATATTTATTATAATGTTATTACTGCTCTTAAGATATTTAAATTTTCCTCGTTTCCTTTCCTCATAAGGCTATTTTCCCTGTGGAGCCTGTGGGGCTTATAGCATCCTCCTTTTCCAAATAGGATTGTAGCTTAGCAAGTAATAATAATAATAATAATAATAATAATAATAATAATAATAATAATAATAATAATAATAATATTAATGAATAGGTTTGAAAAGTTGAAGGTCAATTATAACTGAAATATAAAACGTTTCTAACAATCAATAAAATCACCAGTTAAAAGCTACATCAAATACTCAATGGAAAAATTTAAAACATTTAAAAAAAAAAAAAAAAAGTCCAATAAACCTGAGCAGATTCCGATCTAAATGAAAAGTGAGCAATCCAACATTATAAAAATAATCCTTTTTTTAATCTTTTATTAGTAAATACAGTTACAATTACAATTCATAAGATATATATATATATATTGTATATATATGTGTATATATATATATATATATATATATATACATCATACTATATTACAACAGTCACTTTCATTGACCCAATCAGAAAACCAACAAAAACTCAAGAGAAGCCATACTATTAAAGGCCATTTGCGTCAATAGGCGTAGAAGGAAATGAAGATAATGATACTAATAAAACAAAACCCAATAAAAAAAGTAAAATAAAGAGAAGACATTTAGAAAGTCTCATTTAATTTTACGTTCTACCAGTCGTGTCTTATGAATTCCTCGAATCTATTTCGTTTTTAATCAGATTAGTTACGTGCTTCTCATTCTTTAATGTCAAATTCCCTTTCCTTACAATGGTCACAATCATTTTCGTGATTTTGCAGTTTAGAATAACCGAAAAAACTAATATATATATATATATATCTATACTGTATATATATATATATATATATATAGTCATATTTCCTTGAATGTATTCATCATTTCACTTATCTACACACATCTATAGATATATATATATATAG
>NC_090754.1:75146039-75151039 GCF_036898095.1 Palaemon carinicauda
ATATTTCTATCACGCTCAGAGGGGAGAGGAGTAGTCATACCCTGGTAAGAGAGTACACTCGGAAACCACTCTCCCACAAACTGCCGAACCAACGTATGTAGTTAGGAAAGGGGGAGAGGTGGGAAGTGTTAAATCTGTTTGTGCGCATTTCTATCTAAATAATAAGAAATCACCTTTGACAAGTATAAAATAATATTAGGTAAAATGAACACCTTCAAATGCATGTACAACTCACGGCAAACAAACATTTTAATGACAAAACCAATATCCAACAAATATCTAAAGTAAGTCAGAACTCTATAAACGAGAAACAAGCATAGGATAGGTTTAAAGAATCCTTCGTACATCCCAACCTACAGGAGAATATTGCCCATCCTTACCGAGCAGCACTGACTGTTAAACAATCAAGTGACCTAGAGCAACTTACCACAGAAAACAAAACTAAACGTAGAAGCAGGAACGAAAGATTTATAAGTGCAAGACACAAAGATTATCAAATACTTGTTTACGCGACCAGTCAAAAATGAAGGCTAAACATTTCGATTCAACCTTTCCAACCCCCTATCCGAGGAAATAGGGAGATACCGAGTACTTATTCGTTTGGCAATGCCAAAGAGCGTGATCGGGTGTGTAAGTGTGTGTGTGTGTGTGTGTGTGTGTGTGTGTGTGTGTGTGTGTGTGTGTGTGTGTGTGTATATATATATAATATATATATATATATATATATATATATATATATATATATATATATATATATATATATATATATATATATATATACTGTATATAATATATATATATATATATATGTATATATATATATATATATATATATATATATATATATATATATACTGTATATATAATATATATATATATATATATATATATATATATATATATATATATATATATATATACAGTATATATATATATATATATATATATATATATATATATATATACTGTATATAATATATATATATATATATATATATATATATATATATAAATATATATACTGTACATATATATGCAATCTATAAATAAGTAGATAGATACATAGGTAAATAGATAGATAGATATATAACCAGACACTTGCTCTTTATTACATAGGGGAGATTTTACATGGATAACCTAAAAAAAAAAAATAATAATGGAAACTGTCGAGAATTGGAACCCTTATCAATAATAAAATCAGTTATGGTATCAATAAAGGGGCTATAAAGTTAAAGTATAAGAATTAACTCGTTTACGAAATTAGGATCAGTTACTGAACCTCCTTATCTAAAGGGAAGTTGATGTTTAACAGCTCACGGGAGATGACGACAAATATTTTCTGCACCTGAAGAAGGGGATAAAATGGTGCCAGTTGAAACAAAGTAAATAGGATAAAGAATTATAGAGGAGCGTGGAAATATACGCATTTTAAAACACGAAAAGAATGACATTTTATATGTATACACATACATGCACACGCGCACATCCATATAATATATATATATATATATATATATATATATATATATATATATATATATATATATATATATACATATATATATATATATATATATATATATATATATATATATATATATATATATATATGCATATATATAAAATATATATATTATCAATATTAGTATTATTACTAGGCAAGCTACAACCCTAGATGGAAAAGCAAGATGCTATAAGCCCAAGGGCTTCAACAAGGAAAATAGCTCAGTAAGGAAAGGAAATAAATATATGATGAGAATAAATTAATAATATATCATTCTAAAAACAGTTACAGCGTAAAAACAGATATGTCCCATATAAACTATTAACAACGTCATATATATATATATATATATATATATATATATATATATATATATATATATATATATATATATATATATATATATATATGTGTGTGTGTGTGTGTGTGTGTGTGTATATTTATCAATTACACCTACCATATAAGCTAAACAATAGTAATCAACAGCATTTTTAAAGCATTGTTTTAATCTAAAATGTTCAAACAAACATTAAAAAACTTACAGAAAGAAAAATAATTTCCCTACACCTACAAGTGACTAAGAAAAAATGAAAAAGAAAATAAATAAAATAAGAGTATGAGAGTGACGCATGGGCCTGGTAATGAGCTCATAATATTAGGTCTCTCTCTCTCTCTCTCTCTCTCTCTCTCTCTCTCTCTCTCTCTCTCTCTCTCTCTCTCTCTCTCTCTCCAAAACAACCCCTCCCCCTCTACAAGCCCCCTTCCTTACCTATCCCCCCTTCAACTACCTGACCCTACGTAACTCATTGCATTTCATCAAGTAAGTTTACTTTCATGCCCCACTCGCACTTCTTACTCACCTAGATTCGCAGGTGAAGAAAAGGGAGCACCGAGGGGGGTAGAAAGCGGGGGGGGGGGGGTGTCATGGGAAGGGAGTGAGAGAGAGGGGGCTGAGGGAGAGAAGCAGGTATTCCCGAGAAAGGGAGGAAAAGTATTGAGGCCTCTTTACGGAACTGGACAGTGCGCATGCGTTAGCCAAACTCGGCTTCATTTCTCAAGCATTAAATTATTTCCAGGAAAGGATAAAAAAATTAGATTCACAAGATATATCATTATGGACGATTTGTTTCATTAACTGGTAGAGGTAAGTTTCTTGACATGATAGAGTTCTCTTGCTTGAGGGTACATTCGGGCACACTATTCTATGTTATTTCTCTTTCTCTTGTTTTTTGAAGTTTTAATAGTTTACTGCATTTATGAAAGATTTATTTTAATGTTACTGTTACTGTTGGAGCCCTTGGGCTTACAGCATGTTGCTTTTAAACCAGGGTTGTAGCTTAGCAAGTAGTATTAATAATAATAATAATAATAATAATAATAATAATAATAATAATAATAATAATAATAATAAGTTGTCATTGCTGTCGTTATTACTTGAAAAAAAAAATAGTTAAAAACAATTTGTCCTGATATTGTTAAAGTTTGCTTTTACTACTACAAACTTGTTGAATATAACTGCTTTATGCAATCTTAATCAGTGAGGTACACTACAGCCCTGAATCTATAATTACAATTTTAGTTATGATCAACTTAATTATCAATTTAGAGAAAACTTTATGCTGCTTAAAAAACACGAACATTAACGCATGCGTCCCTAACTGGCGATCTGCTGGACAGGGATTCGAGACCCACTCCAATAGTTTCTTATAGTGTCAGCAACCTCACCATCCTTGTGAGATGAGGATGGGGGTTTGGGGGAGCCTATAGGTCTACCTGCTCAGTCATAAGCATCCATTGCCTGGTCCTCACTCGTCCTAGCTTGGGAGGAGAGGGGGCTAGGGTGCTGATCGTGTGGATATATGGTCAGTCTCTTAGGCACTGTCACTGACCTCCTGAGCCCATTTTGAATTTCAAAGCAACAAACATGATATGAGCTGTACATACAAATATATATAGGCATAATATATACTGCAGTAACCAGCCAAATAAATTGAAGAGAGAGGGGAGGATAAATGGCTTCATCCTATTTGGTTCACGAATACTGGTCCAGGTCCAATTCATCTCTCTCTCTCTCTCTCTCTCTCTCTCTCTCTCTCTCTCTCTCTCTCTCTCTCTCTCTCTCTCTCTCTCTCACCCAGGTTGCACCCCACATCAGTCGACCAATATATAGGTAAATAATTCATGGCTTAGGTTAACATAGTCATGCCATCTCCATTATAAGGTTCAATACCACACACTATTCTAGAAGTTTTATTCAAGCTACGTCCAAGTTGTGGATTAATCTCCCTAATCAGGTAGGTGAATCGGTGGATCTTCAAAAGTTCAAACTTGCTGGCAATGTTTTTATGATGAACAGACTGACATAACTCTTTCTATAGATTATGTATGATAGATCTATTTTAACGTTGGTACAGTTCTTAAAATATCTCATCAATATAGTTCATTACTTCTCTTGTAGTTTATTTCCTCTCTTCACTGGGCTATTTTTTTCCAGATGGAGCTCTTGGGCTTACAGTATCCTGCTTTTCCAACTATGGTTGTAGCTTAGCTAGTAATAATAACAACAATAACATCAACAACAACAATAACAACAACAACAACAACAACAATAATAATAATAATAATAATATTCGAAGAACACGCCCATAATTATATTCGTATTTCGTCCGCTCCGTGAATCAATCACTTTGATGAACCAAGAGCCCGTGTCCTACACTGAATTGGAAATCTATAACAACCATAAGGTCACCCACTCTGCACTAGGACGACTGATAATCACACCAATTTTCCAGGCTATATTAATCTTGACATTCTATTAATCACCCTTAGAAAATTTATAAAACTTTCAGTCTTCTATTATATTTTCGTCTACAGCTTCATATATTGACAAATAGTTTCCTTAACCTCATGCTGAATTAACTACTTAAATCTAAATCAACCAGTGAGTATATCTATCTTCAAGCTACAGTCATTATTAAGTTATATCATCAAATGCTTTACAGTAAAGTTCATTTCTAAATATAATTTTAAACGAAAAGTAAGATTCATGCTATAAAAATTACTTACATCTAACATATAACCTAAATCATACACTTACAGCTAACATATAACCTAAGCTATGATTATCTTTAAAAAAAATTAAATCCATGAGTATATCATTCCACGATCAAGCGACTCAACATATCTAAAAAGCCTATAGTCATAATTGACCTTAATCTACATTAACAACTCCATTTAATAGTATGCGTGAATCTATTTTAACACCATTTGCAGTCCTAATCTGCCACAATCTGCCATAACAATCCTTCCTGCATCAGTTATATTCTGTATTAACCTACCCAAGAACCTCAGTTGCAGTCAAAATCTGCCCCAGTCTTTTATAACAACATCGGTTAGTCAAATCTACTGAATTTGATCTATTCTATTTCACATTCTTCCCGAAGATGAGAGTTTTTCTGTTTGCTTCTCAGATGTTGCAAATATTTCAACATTGGAA
>NC_090754.1:75156039-75163539 GCF_036898095.1 Palaemon carinicauda
CTAAATCATGTAATTTTTAATGTGACTTTTCTTCTACAACTTTTCTGTCCTTTTGAGTGAATCCAAATTAAAATAATTAAAAGAAAAATCATTTTAAAACTAGGTGTATTGACTTTGCTACAACATTTATGTCCAATATTTTGATTTCAGGAAAATGTAAGACTATTATTATTATTATTATTATTATTATTATTATTATTATTTGCTAAGCTACAAACCCTAGTAGGAAAAGCATGATGCTATAAACCCAGAGGCACCAAAAGGGAAAATAGCCCAGTGAGGAAAACAAACAAGGAAAAATAGAATATTTTAAGAACAGTAACATTAAAATAAATATTAGACTTCGATGTTTTCGTAACACTCTTCATACAAGTCCACATACTTTCAACTAATTAGCTTCTGTCAATCAAAAAACTATTTTTTGCCCTTTTATTATTAAAAAGAATATACATCTTTTTACCAACAGCGGACTCGCCCTTGTACATACATGTTGTAGATAA
This sequence comes from Palaemon carinicauda, assembly GCF_036898095.1. Taxonomy (NCBI): domain Eukaryota; kingdom Metazoa; phylum Arthropoda; class Malacostraca; order Decapoda; family Palaemonidae; genus Palaemon; species Palaemon carinicauda. The sequence goes on from NC_090754.1 coordinate 75,156,540, forward strand.
CCTCCATAGATAAAGTAACCTGTTCAACTTACTTCTCTCAAAAGGTCGTGGTACCCGTCAACTGTCTATCAAGACATCTAAAGAAACAAGTTATAATTATCGCTTGTCACTAATTAATTCTTGTCACCTGCCAGAATATCAGTCGTTTGAATGAGGGTATGAATGAAGAATTTCTTTTTCCTTTAAATCGTTAAGATAATTTGCAATTAGAAAGGATGAATATTTTAATTAGCCTACTGACATTTCATTCAGTTACTAATTAATCCTTGATGAAAAATCTGTATATTTTTCTTTTTTTTGAAAGTGTATTAAATCATATGGAAAAAATTTATTCGGGGCCATCTACTGATAATTATTATTTTGCAGAAAAGGTATACATTTAACATTTCTTATACACGTCCCGTCACACTTTTTAACTATATATATATATATATATATATATATATATATATATATATATATATATATATATGTGTGTGTGTGTGTGTGTGTGTGTGTGTGTGTGTGTGTGTGTGTGTGTGTTTTACATACCATTTTCACAATACAGTCTTTCTCCAATGATAACAATGCTTCCCCCCCCCCCTTCAACATCCCATTTGCAAACCATGGTGACACCCCCCTACCCATAGTCGGTCCGCAACATTCCTTCTGGTAAGGTCGTTTGAACCAGCATAAGCAAATAGGTAAAAAAAAAAATTACGGTCAAACGCAATTAGTGTAAACATCAACGCTAGCGAATCCTGCTCCCTACTAGCCCAGCAATAGGAGTTAACCTCAAGGTCCACACCAGGCCCTTGAAAACTTTTTCACATTAAAATGTTAGAGTCTGTAACTTGGGGTCCGATCCAAACCCTTGAAAAGATCTTGTACTGGCTTAATCTACAACGAAACCTTCTTCCCCTTAACATTACCTAAATTCTCAGCTTTTAAAGGCTTAAAGGTTGAAAGGCCGCTGAGGAATGGCAGAGGCAAGGGACAGTGACATTGCTCTATCAAGCAGGAGGGTCCTTGATTCTGACCATATTGCATAATACCCAAGCCCCCTCTTCAGCCAACCTAGGACTAAGGAGGGCCAGGCAATGACTGTTGATGACCTAGCAGATAGACCTATAGGCTCCCCCAAACCCACTCATTCTTAGCTCACAAGGATGGTGAGGTTGCAGCGACCAAAGGAACTTACGACTTTGAGAGGGACTCGAGCCCAGTCTGGCAATAAGAAGGCAAGGACGCTACCACCAGCCTTATTATTATTATCATTATTAGTTAAGCTACTGCCCTAGTTGGAAAAGCAAGATGCCCACTGAGAAAAGGAAACAAGGAAATAAATAAACGATATAAGTAATGAAAAAAATAAAAATATTTGTTTTTTTTTAAATATCTCTATTATCACAGCTCCAATTGGGCATAATACATGGTAGTAAATTCAATCATAATCCCTCCTGTGCCACATCCAAGTAACTTTCTTATTCAACTGCACTTTTTTATTAGTGTATGCAAAATATGTTTTATACAGTGAGATTAATGACCTTTCAAGAGTACTATGACTGTCACAAATGGTAGGGTGCGATCACTTAACTCCGTTATAAGTGACGTGTGCCAAGTCTCATGAATTATGGTGAAGTGTTGAGGCCCTATTGGTGACAGTAATTTCCATCACAGTGGAGAATTCCACAAAACCTAACAATTCAGCATATTGATAGAGCAACATTGCATCTTAGCTGCCGAGGGTTAGTCAGTACTATTCGAGCGATCATTAGACAAGGTGCTCACCTGAGAGTATCGGGTGTATTCATAAACCTTTTTGTAATAAAGTGAAAAAACCCATGTTTCAATATCTCATTATCCGTTGACATGGAACATTAGTATTTTATACTATTTCTTTTTAAGTTCATGTCATCCGTAATTGAAAGTTCCATACATTTCTCTTCCTAAATCATTAATTTGATGACCTTTGGGCTTTTGGCATTCTGTTCTGTTACCCTAATAGGGACAAAATTATTTCATAACTAATGATTAGGATAATAAATATTACAATAACTCAACAAAAATAATAATCTCTCCTATATAATAAAGATCAAGGGTCCGGCTAGGTATATATATATATATATATATATATATATATATATATATATATATATATATATATATATATATATATATATATATATATATATATATATATTTCCGGTCATGTTGATCAGCATTGCCAGACGTATACTATTCGGTCTCTCCCCATCCCTCGAGTAAGGGGAGAAGGGGTACCCGGAGAGGTACTCTCGGAAACCAAAACTCCCTGTTACAGTTAGGAGAGGGGGGGGGGTTGAATCGGAGAAACGCCAACGACAAGAGGATTAACCACTCTTATCAAGAATAGCATCCCCTCTAAAAGAGCACCAAGCATCGACTGTGGGACAGAGGCAGAGACACTCAGCGTTCAGATATCTCTGCTGGCCACAACTCTCACAGTCCACAATTTCTACAAGTCTCCAGCCAAAAGCATCAATGCAGAGGGGATCTTTGCCGCCGCCTCTGAGGACGACACAATAATTGCAGGCGACTTCAACGCTCACCACCCGTTTCTGAACTCAATATCAGTAACAAATCAAACAGGCAGACACTTGCATGCCCTATTGCAAGAATATCCTGACGTAACATTGCTTCACAACGTTACAGAAGCAACCCATTTAAAAGGCGGTCGTTTAGACCTCACCTTCTTATCAAGCACCATACAAAGAGGCACCAAATGGCGACTGCATCCTGTACTAACAAGTGATCACCTTGCCATATAAGTTAAACTCGAATTGGAAAAATACCCTCCTCCTTCTCCACCCCCAAAAAGGTGGAACCCAGAGTTTGCTAACTGGGCGAAATTCGAGACAGCTATGACAGAATGGGCTCTAGAATACATAAAGAACCCTCATATTGATATTTCCACCCTATCACTTGACTTCAACAAGCAACTAGAGGCAGCCGCCAGTGTATCCATGCCTCAGAAAAAGCACTCTGAAAGGAAACACTCCGGCGCCTGGTACTACAACAGCCGCATCAAAGAAACGAATGCCAGAATAAACCGAACCAAAAAACTCTTCAGGAAATACAGAACTGATGAACTTCGTGATCTACTTGTGGAAATCATCAAACATTCCCTACAGGTATCACTGGAAGTGAAAACACATAAATGGTATTCATGGTGCCACAAAGTTAACTTCAGCACATCCCTAGCAAAAATATGAGGCTGGCTCAACAAAGTCTCTGGGAAATACAGCACACCCAGTCACCCACCCAGACCCATTAACCGAAGCTAACAGAATTGCCAAAAACTTTGCCGACAGAGCAAAAAGCACAAACCTACCTCTGCAAACCATAACCAGGCAGAGAACACTGCTCCCAATCAGGAACAGTATCATAGAAGCCGCATGCAACATGAGAGATGACACCAACAACCCCTACACCATGGAAGAACTCAACACGGCCCTTGCAAAAGGCAGAAAGGACACTGCCCCCGGAGCAGACTTAATCACATACAGCATGCTAAGGAACATGGGAAGCCACGCGAAGTTGGCGTACTTGCACTTAATCAACAGAACACACACAGAAAGACTACGCCCAATAACATGGAACCACAGGACACAAAACCCATCCCAAAACCCAAGGAACCAGACACCTACCGACCCATAGCATTGATCAGCTGCACCGAGAAAGTAGCAGAGAGAATGGTACTCAAAAGATTGCAATGGAAAATAGGCCAACTACATCCCCGCCTATATGCCTACAGGAGTGGTATAGGCACTCAAGAATGTATTACGGATGTTCTTACAACAATTAATGACAAAAAAGCCTTTGTCATCTTTCTCGATCTCGAGAAAGCTTTTGAGCTAGCCAGCTCACCTGCCATCCTCTTCACATTTGTTGAAAAAAAGAGTAAAAGGACATCTACTGGCCTGGACTCGGAACTACACACTAAACCGAGAAGCCAGAGTCACCTTTCAAGGAAAAACCACTGAATTCATCCCCCTAGAAAACAGAACGCCACAAGGAGGCATATTAAGCCCCTATCTGTTTAATCTACTTATGGAGAATCTAGCCACTCTAAACCTCTCAAACGGAGTGGAAATCTTCATATACGCTGATGACATATGCATCATCTGCCCACATAAAGCATATGCAAGAAACGCTACCCAAAAGGCACAGGACATGATCCAGGCCAAGTGCAACGACCTTGGCCTAAAGATCAACACTAACAAAACCAAAGCCATGTCCATAAAACACCCACAAAACCCTCAGAACTTCATTCTGAGGGGTGAAGCCATCGAATGGGTTAGCCAATTCATGTACCTTGGAGTAATTATCCAAATCAAGGAGTATCAAACAGCCTCCTAAGACTGTTTTATGTATAAGAAATTCAATCCCACATCGATTATGCAGCAATGCTCACCTCACTGACTGACACCCAAAAAGCATCATTGGAAGTGGTGCAAAACAACGCCATGAGACTTATCAACGGCTCACCAATGTGGACTAGACTCTGCTTGCTAAGAGCCGAAACTAACCTAATTTCCCTTTCAGCCAGGATTGACATCAGGAACAGCAGCATTATATTCAAGTCAATCATCGCAGATATAGAATTCCCACTCAACAACAAACTCAAAAGACTTCTCCCTCTGGCGGAAGAGATAGACCCGTCAAATTCCCATGCAAAGAAACTGCTAGACACATTAAGAAGAATGCAAATGCAAAATGAGGCCCACAGGACCAAGGGACAACAAAAGCACGATGGCTACAGCACTCCTGCCCCCTGGGCTCAGGACCCCATCCTATACAACTTCACCATCCTTCCAGCAGCAAGCAAAGCTCTCTGTACACCAGAGCAACTCACAGAAGCAGCAAAAAATGCAATCATTAACACACCAGCTCCTAATATCTACTACACTGATGGATCACTTGACCGTGACATCCCTGCAGCAGCTGCTGCAGTTGTCTCTCCATCAGCCTAGAGAAAATTGGAGACTTTCAAACCACGCCTCCACACTACAAACCGAGCTAGTGGCAATTGCAAAAGCCCAAGAACACTCTGCCAACCTACAAAAAGGAAACACAACAATCCATACAGATTCCAGAGGAGCCATCCTGGCTCTCAGCAACAAAGAACCTACTGAAAATATTTACCTTATCACAGCAATTCAGTTCTCACCCTTAGCTCATCAAAGCAACAACAGACAAGTAACCCTGAATTGGATCCCAAATCACACTGGAATTACTGGCAATGATGAAGCTGATCACCTAGCTAAATCGGCCCTAATGTGCCAGACAATATGCATCACTCTGCAACCTTCACTCAAAACCATCAAGAATCAAATGGCTGCCTACTGCAACATCCAAAAGACAAGCGAAGTAAGGCGAGCCTTCCTTGACGGATCAAGATCTGCAAAGTGGTACATCGAAGCAACAAATCTATTACCACATACAATAGCAAGACAAACACCCCGTCAAGTCGCAGTTATCATTTGCAGACTGCGACTGGGATATCTGTATAGCTGGCAAATCATCACGGACAATGGTGAAGACCCAGCAGCAGAGCAGAGACCAGAAAGACCGTGCAGCTACTGCGCGCAAGCAACAGAAGAACCTCTACAGCACTACTTACTGCACTGCACTGTCTGGAAACTAGCCTACTCAGACAGGATCTCAACCCCAACAATCCTGCACCTGCAACAGCAATTGTCAAACACATAATGGCCAATGTTGATGCCTTCTCAGAATTTCTCCGCAGCTACCCTCCACCAAGATAATGTAGTAACAGCACCAGTTTGTAACCTAAGCAACCCTTTCACCTCTTTTTAGCTCTTCTCCCACTTGCACTCTCTCATATATCTTTCCGTTCAGGTATCCCTCTCAACCATGCAGCACATAGACGTCTCAATGACAACAATGACAAGTAACATTTTATTTTTATTTTTGTTCTAGAATTTTCAGGTACAGGAATGTTTATTCCACCCTTTCTCTACCACTCAAAGCTGCTAACAACTCTCTTTTTCAGCTCTCTCTCACTCAGCTGAAACTTCATACTATCTCTCTGTCTAATAACTTAAGCTTAAACCACTAAGAAGTTCTTTACTTCACCTATACCAATATCTCCAACTAAAACTTTTCAACTCCTTCCCGAGCTCTCCTACTTATCGGACCTTACTACTGTAACTCTTTTTCTCAAACTAAAAGACTGGAGCCAGTGGGCTCTTGGGAAGGACATCTCCTTCCAACCGTCACCTTCTCCATTTTCCCAAACAGGCATGAAACTATTGCTTGTTACCATCCCAACCCCACAATCTAACCCAAAATCCACCTAAAATAAAAGTTGCAGATTACCCCACAACCAAATTACCTACTCCCAAAAACCCATCCAAAACACCTACGGGCTGCAAGAGTGCAAAAGCCCGAGCCTGGCCGCAAGGGGCCAGGCAATCTTCAACAACAACAGGGAGTTGAATCTCTGTGAGTGCATATTTATCGAAATACTTTGCTGTCATTTTGACGGTTAGCGTACATCAGTAATAATAATAATAAATTAATATAATTTACCCCTAGTTCTACTGCCGTTACCTTCCTTTTTACATCATATATTGGAACATCATTCTCTAGATGAGTATTTCCTTTAGTCATGTTATCGATTGCCTTGGGAATTTACTATACTTTCAAATACACAAAAAGATAATATGGTGTCAAGTCTTCCTATTTGCATAGCACCACTCTTGTGACTTATCAATTACAAGGGTTGTGGTGGCCGATGTGGTAACGTTTCTTACTGGTGAACGGCAGACTGGGGTTCGAGTCCCGCACAAACTCGTTAGTTCCTTTGGTCGCTGCAACCTCACCATCCTTGTGAGCTAGGTATGGGTGGGTTTGGGAAGCATATAGGTCTACCTGCTGAGTTATCAGCAGCCATTGCCTGGCCCTCTTTGTTTCTAGCTTGGACACTGATCAAATGTATATATGATCAGTCTCT
>NC_090754.1:75174365-75176865 GCF_036898095.1 Palaemon carinicauda
GTTACAACCCAATTGCCCCACTAGCACATTTCTATTATTATTATTATTAATTTCTAAGCTACAACCCCAGTTGGAAAAGCTGGACATATACACCAAGGGGCTCCAACAGGGAAAATAGCCCAGTGAGGAAAGGAAACAAGGAAAAAATAAAATATTTTAAGAACTGTATCAAAATTAAAATAAATGTCTTCTATATAAACTATAAAAACTTAACAAAACAAGAGGAAGAGAAATAAGATAGAATAGTGTGCTCAAGTGTACCTTCAAGCAAGAAAACTCTAACCCAAGACAGTGGAAGACACGGTACAGAGGCTATGACACTATAATTTCTTCCCCAATTGTTGTTTTATCCTTTAAAAAACAAAATTTTCTTCCATCATTTTTTCCAAAGCATATATAATTCTTTAGTTTATATCTATATGATACATAATTGGATTGGATTTTGCTGTAGCAGTACTTAATTGCCTTTTTGTATATCATTTATCCTTTAAAAACAATTTTCCTTCCTTCGTTTTATCAAAGCCTGTTTCCATGTTATCATTCCCTCTCACCCTGCTTCTTTCTTTAAACCCTTTCAATATATCATTTATTTCTCTTGTTCAATGGCAGGTGATTCTTGCCAACCACCTGAAAATCAACACGTCATTTTTCCACACGAAAAAAAAAAAGAAAAAAAAATTATTCCAAACATTTCAAGCACATTATTCCTCCATTTACAAAAGTTAATCAATAAAAATTCAATACCCTATTTTTTTCTAAAATTAAGTGAATAGCACATCAATAAATAAAAGATAAGAAATAACAGGAATAATACAGGGGACTCCAAAATCAAATTATTTACCAGCAAGAAAAAAAAAACCTGATAATTGGGATTATGAAAATCATAAAGAGCCTTATTAAAAGCATAGCAGTAAAGACAACCACTGATCAATGATCGATCAGTCAGTTGTTATTATTATTATTATAATTATTATTATTATTATTATACTAAGCCTCAACCCAAGTTGCAAAAGCAGGATGCTAAAAGCCAAAGGGCTCCAACAAGGAAAACTAGCTTAGTGCGTCAAAAGAAACCAGGTGCCATTAAAGATAAAATTTCCATTACAGAAGATGTTTTAAAAGGAAAAAGAAAAAGAAAAACGTTCGAAAGATACAAAATTAAAAAAGTAAAAAGAAAATAAAACTAATATGAAGAACACCTACACATGACCGCTCATTCTATCTAATCTTCATCACGATCATTCCATCAAGAGAGGTTACCCTGATCAGCTTACAAGCAGCAAGAGAGAGAGAGAGAGAGAAGAGAGGAGAGGAGAGAGAGAGGGGGGGGGATTCTGCATATGAACACGATATCACTGAGACCCTTTCAAGTTTAATATCAGGTCCAAACTTCTGCACATATACACACAAACACACAGAGAGAGAGAGAGAGAGAGAGAGAGAGAGATTCTGTATATATAAACACGATATCACTGAGACCCTTTCAAGTTTAATATCAGGTCCAAACTTTTGCACACATACACACAAACAGAGAGAGAGAGAGAGAGAGAGAGAGAGAGAGGAGAGAGAAGAGAGAGAGAGAGAGAGAGAGAGAGAGAGAGGAGCGAGAGAGAGAGAGAGAGATTCTGCAATATATAAACACGATATCACTGAGACCCTTTCAAGTTTAATATCAGGTCCAAACTTTTGCACACATACACACAAACAGAGAGAGAGAGAGAGAGAGAGAGAGAGAGAGAGAGAGATTCTGTATATATAAACCACGATATCACTGAGACCCTTTCAAGTTTAATATCAGGTCCAAACTTTTGCACACATACACAAACACAGAGAGAGAGAGAGAGAGAGAGAGAGAGAGAGAGAGAGAGAATTCTGGGACTGCAAACAATTTTAAGAGAACAAATCGAACTAAACACGCTTAACATGAGACTGAACGAGCTACGAAGAGCCCATTTTCTCTAAATGGAAAACGTTGCATAAATTGATTTACATTAAGAGTTCATAGAGGGGGGTCAATAATCCTATCATTTATCACGGCACAGAGATTTAGATTTATAAATCATAAGATCTCAAAATTGTTTTCTCTTTAGTAACAAAAAAAAAACAGCAATGATGAAGATGATGATGATGATACATGTGAGAGAGAATGTATTGAATATTATGGAAAAACGGTAAATATAAAAAATACATTTGAATCAAAGTTTAAGTTTTAATTTGTCGTGGAAGGATGCAAAATAAAAATTAAAATATTCAAAAACTTAATTTAAGCCTTATAAATCATCATTTATGATACAGTACTATAATGTTTACCAAAACCTTGTATATGAAAATCCACAATTATATTCATGACTATATATTGTGTTTTGAATAAACGCAAGTCTAAAAAAACATAAAAATTAGAATATTTCCTATTTTATGTCATACCTTGGAATTTACCTTTATTCCTTTCATGATAATACGACGTGATCGAAACATATACTATATAAATACATCTAAAGGA
>NC_090754.1:75181865-75201865 GCF_036898095.1 Palaemon carinicauda
GAGAGAGAGAGAGAGAGAGAGAGAGAGAGAGAGAAATGAGTATTACCTACAATATATGTAGGTGGGTGAGTCATCAAAGTTGAAACTAGATTCACACCTTATATAAAAATGAATGAGTCATTCGATATATGCATACAGTACGCATATCCATAATCCTTACCAGCGAGTGGAAATATCCATCCCAGGCTTCCGGAAATAACACTTTAGGCCTGTTTTGAAAACGTCAGTGTCTGCCGGTATTATTATTATAATTATTATTATTATTATTATTATTATTATTATTATTATTATTATTATTATCATTATTATTACTTGCTAAGTTACAACCTTAGTTGGAAAAGCAGGATGCTATAAGCCCAGACGCTCCAACAGTGAAAATAGCCCAGTGAGAAAAGGAAAAAAGGAAAAATAAAATGGTTCAAGAATAAAAACATTAAAATAAATATTTCCTATTTAAACTATAAACACTTTAACAAAAAAAAAAAAAAAACAGGAAGAGAAATAAGATAGAATAGTGTGCCCGAGTGTACCCTCAAGAAAGAGACCTCTAACCCTAGACAGTGGGAGACCATGGTATACGCAGAAAATTCTGTACATGGTCGTTAAGTGAATGTGGTGCGATGCAGACAATGAGTACTAGGGCCAGGGCCTTTCAACTTCACCCTAAAATACCGGATGAGAATAGGAAGATTGTAGAAAAGACTCAAAACTAGTAAGGGAATACTACTGCCTACTTCAGTCCTTTTATCAATCTGACTTGAGGCAATTCGTTAAACACTATCAAGAAACACTAAATAGTGAAAGACTCACATGACTATGGTAAAACTTAAAATGAAGATTACTATCTACCACCAAGTTACTAAAGGTTTAAAGGCGCTCATGAAAGGCAGAGGCAAAGGACAGTGACAATGCATAGAGACTGACTATATATTCGCATGATCAGCGCCCAAGGCCCCTTTCCATCCCAGCTAGGACCATGGAGAGGCAGGCGATGGCTGCTGATGCTCAAAAGGATGGTGAGGTTGCAGACACTAAAGAAACTATTGAGCTCAGGCGGGCCACGAACCGAGAGTCTGGCAGAAGCCAGTTAAGAGTGTTTTCATTAAGGTACCACAGCCATAAAGGAATGAATATCACAATATCTAAATAAAGCAACCTAATATCTTTTCATCAGGATACATATCCGCAACTGTCTTAAGAAAATAATTATGCTGTCTTAAAGTGTTTTCTATTTTCTTCAAAGCAACCGCAAGACCGTCTCCCCTTATAGCTGTGTAAAAGCGGGTTTACACGGTCGAATGGTTCGACAGAAAGGGGTTTGAAGTGATGTTCGAACGTGGGAACGGCATAAATGGTTGTCGAACACGTTCGTCGAACGGTCCGTAGAAAGTTTGCTCTCGCCTGACTTTTATGGACGGGGCTTCATTGTCCACAAACTTTATGCATTTGTGACTGGCTCCACCTCTTCGAACCGTTTGACAAGTAGGTTCGATGAACAGGGGGTTTGAAGCGATGTTCGAACGTGGGAACGGCATAATTGGTTGTCAAACACGTTCGTCGAACGGTCCGTAGAAAGTTTGCTCTCGCCCGACTTTTATGGACGGGGCTTCATTGTCCACAAACCTTATGCATTTGTGGCTGACTCCACCTCTTCGAACCGTTTGACAAGCAGGTTTGATGAACAGTTTGACCGTGTAAGTCTCCTAAGGATTCCCTTCTCTTCCCTTTCTCTTAAGTTCAACTTATAACTCGGGTCACTAACATTCTAACGCGCTGGCCCAAAGGTGCGGACGGGAAAAGTGCAGAACTAAGTCGTTCCATATTAAACCATTTTTTCTTTATGTTGAACAGGCTGACCTAAGTCTTTTTATAGTTTATATATGAAATACCTGTTTTCATGTTGTAAATGTTTTTTAAAATATTTATTTAAATTGTTCATTACTTATATTGGTTATTTATTTCCTTATTTCTTTCCTCACTGGACTATTTTTCCCTGTTGGAGCCCTTGGGCATATAACATCTTTCTTTCCCAATTAGGGTTGTAGCTTAGCTAGTAATAATAATAATAATAATAATAAAGCAATCCATTTCTTAATTATATATTTTTCGACGAGAGCCCCTTACCTTTTCCCGGTTATGTCTTCTTTCATTTTCATCATGATTACTTTGACATACCTTCATGTACTGGCAATCATAAAAGTTACATTTGTGTTCATTTCACCTTCTATTACTTTCATATAAAATCCTGTTTTGGCTGTCATAAAAGTTATTTATTTTTCGCCAATTTTATCTTCTTTTTTATTTCAATGACATGCCTTCAAGTTTAGCTATCATAAAAGTTATTAATATTTCCTTCATATCATCAAGGATCCTTTTATTTTCAGCTGACTTCCTCTTTCTTTGTTATTTTCATAAAATAAACTGAACCTTTATCATACTTCTCTTTACGCCTCAACTTATTCCACTTACTTGACAATAAATTCAAGTACATATTTTTTGCATTCAAAAGAATTTTCCTGCGTTATGCCTCTGTCGCAATGCTTAAGTAATATTAAACGCAAATGAAAGAAGCAACTGATCTGGGCTTAGCCTAAATGGGACCACACACTGACTAAAAAGGAATCAGCTGATATAAGACATCGCCCTTCTCTCTCTCTCTCTCTCTCTCTCTCTCTCTCTCTCTCTCTCTCTCAGATCCCTTAAAGAGTCAGAGGTAACCCATCAACGTCGGTAACTCTCAAAAGGTAATTGATCAAAGTCAGTGAATCAGAGGGAACTGATAACCTCCTAATTGTACATCATGATGACATCATGGTGGCGCTCCAATTTTCCTTTAGAGAGAGAGAGAGAGAGAGAGAGAGAGAGAGAGAGAGAGATTATTGAAAAGTTCTTTGCCTGAAATCATTATCATTCGACGCGTATTCTGACAATAAAAGTAAATACACTGCTGAGTCATCAGCAGCCATTGCCTCGCCCTCCTTGGTCCTAGCTTGGGTGGAGAGGGGGCTTGGGCACTGATCATATGAATATATGGCCAATCTTTAGGCATTGTCCTGCTTGAAAGGGTAATGTCGCTCTTCCTAGCCTCTGTCATTCATGAGCGGCCTTTAAACCTTTAAACATGTCCTTCCAATCGTGTCTGAGCAAGGTCTTTCTATGCCCCTCTCCACCCACAAATTTTCTAAGTTCGTCAATCCATCATCTTCTCTTCCTTCCCCTGCTTCCTTTGCATTCTCTACGGACTCATTTTGTTACTCCTTTTCTCCATCTATTATTTGTCATTCTCATGACATGTCCTGCCAATGTCCATTCTTTTTCTTTCTTGATGTTAGAATATCCTCCCCCTTAGTTTGCTCTCGTATCCATGCTGCTCTTTTTTCTCTATTTTAGTGTTATTCCCATCATTATTCTTTCCATACCTCTTCGAGTTGTAACTAGCTTATGTTCCCAGTTTTTAGTAAGGCTCCAAGTTTCTGTTTCATAAGTTAATAATAGAAGGACCATCTCATTAAATACTTTTCTTTTAAGAAAAAGTGGGATTTTACTTTTCTAAATCTCATTTTGTTTACCAAATGCTCACTATCAAATGCATATCCATGCTTATTCAATTTCGGTCTCGTGTTCCTCTGGCCTAAGGAGGAACCTGAGCAAGTTCAATAGGTTAGACCGTTAGACCATGTGGTTTATAATTAACACAAGCACTAACAGCATATTCTAAGACTGCACTGTGTATCGCTAAAAACCTAGAAAATTAACTAATGTACCCATATATACCGATAAAATTTGTCAATTTCGTAAACCTACAGACTAACATCTAGTACACAAACACAAGCAAACACACACACACACACACACGCAAAAAAAAAAAAAAAAAAAAAAATAATAATAAAAATAAAGAGGAAAAATCCTGGCATAAATGTTGCCAGGCATTTACCATGTTATAAAAGGAGAGTAAATGAGTGGTATTACGGTCACAACCCGTAAAAGGTAACAAGTAGGGTAAAAATTACGATCGCTTGTATTTTACTGAAGTACGGCTCAGGCCAGTATATTGTTACGGCCAATTTCCGATCAAAATTGTGTATACCACTATTAAACAAACTGCAGCATCAAAGAGCGGCAAAAAAAGGCAAAGTCAAAACCAAATACAAATAAATGAAATATTGTCTTTTTTTTTTTCTTCCAACAACGTTTCAAGCAATTGCATGTAAATTCGAATAAGCCAAACAGCTCTGAAGCACTCAGCGCCACATCCGCGCACAAAACACACCCACATTATCGTGACCTGATCAGCAATAAAGCTCCAACGAGCAAATCAAGACCTCCAGAAACATTCTAATTTCTCGAGGCATAAAAGCATTTACTCCAAGATTTCCGCCCGTCTCGAAGGCAAACCTCATTTTTTGACAAAATCTCTCCGGACAACACACTAAAGTCGTTGATAGACGCCCCGGGAGTCGAGATAAAACCTGAAAACCACCTCGTTTAGCCCTTATTAGCTCCGGAGGCACTGCAGATAACGCTAGTTTACAGCGATGTAGACTTCTCGTGGTAGGAGCGAATAGAAGGCGGGTGGCTGTTGCAAACCGCAAATTTAGTTGAACAGTTTTTCCTTGGAAGGCTGACGGTGGTTGATAAGAGCTTCTGGAAATATTGTTACACAGCCAAGACTGGCAAGAAAGAGCAGCATTTAAAGGATCAACTAACGTTTTATAGAAATTAATTCCAGATAGTCATCTAGAAAAGTGAGGGTCATATATATATATATATATATATATAATTCTAAGATGTGTGCAGCAATGTGTAGGAAATAGAAATCCACTGTTGATGGCAATTGTGGATATTATGGATTTCCTCTTAAATATGTAAATTTGAATAAATTTATTCATGAGCATGGCAAGTGCAAAGTTAATGTTAGTGGAGTCCTATCAGATGAATTTCCAGTGAACCACGGAGTACTCCAAGGGAATGTATTGTCACCTATGTTGTTTATCCTCTTCATGGATTTTGTAATGAATAGAACAGTTGGGATGGTGGAGAAGGATTGGACTGGACTGGTAATAGGAAATTAGCTGACCTATAGTATGTTGATGATGATGTCCTTAATAACAGAACAACACAGGATTTACAATGCATATTTACCAGAATTCATAAAATATCACAGAAGGTTAGGCTCAGATAAATAGAAGAAAGACAGAGATTATGAGAACGGAATGTGCAATGAAAGATGAAATATCATTAGAAGGAGAAAGGATTAATGAGGTAGAATCATTTAAATATTTAAGAACTATGATCTCTTATACAGGGTCTTTAGAACTGGAATTTAATGAAAGATTGAAAAAGGCAAATCAGACAATGACTAGGTTAAATAAAATTTGAAAATCAAATCGGCTAAAATGACAAATAAAAATCAGGCTATATATCAGTTGAGTGAGATCGGTGTTACTCTATAGACATGAGTCATGGTATGACAATGAAACAATGTCCAATGGATTTAGTAGATTTGAAAACAAAGCCCTCAGAATAATATTGGGAATTAAATGGCAGTAAAGGATTAGAAATAAAACTGTAAGAGAGATTACACGAGTGCAATATGTGTATGAGATCATGGTGAGGGGTAGATGGAGATGGTTTGGGCATGCTCTTCGCACTCCCTAAGATAGAGACGACTGGCAAAATCTAACCGAGCCCTTTGCGTCAATAGGCGTAGATGATGATGATGATTGATGATTATATATATATATATATATATATACATATATATATATATATATATATACATATATATATATATATATATAAAGAGAGAGAGAGAGAGAGAGAGAGAGAGAGAGAGCAGTTCTTTCGAATAAAGTTTATTCAAGCTGTTTATTTTGTAAAATGTCTGCTATCTTAACATCAAGATAACTAATGCAAGACTTTAAATGTTAAGCATAAAAGCTAGTCTTATGAGTCATACTGCATCAAATAAAACAAGCAGAAGGTTCAGGGTGTGATAATAAACTAACTCCATGATTCAGTAAACCACAAAACTCTCTCCTTTTTAAACTTGCTTTCGAGTAAATAAAATAAAAATATATATATTACTTTGGTAAATGTCACACTATTTTTCACACAGTAAAAATTATTGGCTAAGATACATTCTAAAATGAGTTTGTTATAACACGCCACAATACATAATAAGCTTTAAATTACAAAAGAGCTGTAACTACTTTCACATCATAGGTATTTCCCAACAAGTCTGACATACATTAGACGATAATATCCAGAATTGAACAATGTCCGGAAACCAAAATGGAAATTCCCAGAGGGGAGGACTAAACGAAGGGTAAGTTCCAAGTTCCAAAGGACCAATGATACTAAAAGAGAGGATCGAGAAGGATAATCCAAAACTGAAAAACAATACGTAGCATCCCTGAGGTAGGACCCAGATGGGGCATCTTTCCTGAGACCCAGATTACAGCCTGGACGACATGAAATCCAAACGTGGGTTTTATTACCCGTAGGTTAAAATCTTATACTAATGAAAACTATAAAAGGATAAACCACGAATCTTATGTGCATCCAAATATTCAAGCCAATAAGTCGATTTAGCGATTTTGTGTTGTAAGGGTTAGGGTAAACAACTGGAAATGTAACGTTCCTCTCTTGCAATTTGTGAATCGGTTATAGTTCGAGCCCCAATAAAATTGTAATTCTTCCTTTTTCTCTTTACATAACTTCTCTTCATACACGGATGTTCCTTCAATTTATGCTATTATTCTCCTCTTTCTCTCTAAACCACTTCTTTTTATACCCTATCATTCCATCTTTATATTGTTTCCAGTAGCTTTTGCATATCTCGCAGTCACTGTCAACTAGGGATACTGTTCTGGGTGTAGTCTCTCGGTCTACTTGCTAAATCAAAAACAGCTATTTTTTTTGGCCCTTCGTAACCCTAACTAAGCGGAGTGGAGATGGACTCTGATCATATGTAAATTTATATATAGCCGATTGTCCTGTTCCTTGGCTTTGCCGCTCAAGATTTATTCTTAAACCAGTTGTTTGGGTATCAACCCAATGTCGTGGGTCGCCGGTAAGGTAGGAGAAATAAAAGGTGAATACCTTAAGTAAATAGTCCTTTTATGTGGAAAAATCTTATATATATATATATATATATATATATACATATATATATATATATATATAATATATATGTATACACACACACACACACACACACACATATATATATATATATATATATGAGTGTATATATATAAATATATATATATATATATATACACACATATATTTATATATATATATATAGAGAGAGAGAGAGAGAGAGAGAGAGAGAGAGAGAGAGAGAAATTTTGGTGAAACTTCACCTCAGTTTTAATCAATTGAAGATCATTTATAAAGAATTCTTTTTCCTGGAAACGCTAATGAACAAAGGCATTCAGACCGTGAAGAAACTTGTCTACTTAGGTGTTGAGGGAGGCGCTCTCTCTCTCTCTCTCTCTCTCTCTCTCTCTCTCTCTCGCTTCTGGTATATCTATAATATGAATAAATGCTACCTGCGCTCAGCCAATGAGGAATAACCAACAGCAAGTGGGACATCAAAACTTGGCTTCAATATCTGAGTTTTTGGTGCTCTTCCAATATGTGATTTATTAAAAGCCTACGATTTACCAATGTACAACAGTGATCTTCTATTTATGCCATGTGATCTACGAGCAAAAAACATTGGAGGTTTCGAAAAATATCCCCAAAATAAAAACTAATGGGGGGGGGGGGGCAAGCGCTGCCCTATATGTACCACTTGCCAGTACATAGGAGCAGAGATTTTCTTTATTTGTAAACAAATCGAGCAACGGCGGAGGAAAAAAAAAATAATAATAATAATGCTCGGTAGATTACATGTAGGGATGGAAACAACTTGAAAGGTCACATAATGGAAGAGCAACGAGTTATTTTAGGTATAAAGGAATGTCCGGAAACCCTTGCTAAAGAAGACTATACTGTAATCTTAATCTCATTTATGGACGTAATCTTCATATAGTTATATTGCTTTCTAAACATTTGGGTTTTAAATTCTCTCACAACGAGAACAGGCTTACTGACTGATTCATTGTCGAATCCAAACCTAATCGAAAATTGATATCTTGAGTCAAATTAAATTGTAAATCACTGTTGACCTACGCGATGAATTAAGTATCTGATATTTATTGAACTGCAGTATGTCCCAACCACGTGGAAAAGTAAATTAGGGGGGTTGAAACGCTAGCTAAAATCAGATTTATAACACCTTCCACGGACAATATATATACGTAGTAGTGTGCCCATGAAACCAGCCACCCGTTGAGACACTACTGCCACATTTCTGGGGTCCTTTGACTGACCAGATAATACTGCATTGGATCTCTGTATTGCTAAGGCTCATTTTTCCTTGGCCTACACACATCGTATGGTCTGCCCTATTCTTTTCACATTCTTCTTTTTCCTGTTGGTAACGTCCTTGCTTGATGGTTGCCAGACTAGGGTTCGAGTCCCGCTCACACTCGTTAGTTTCTTTGGTGACTGTAACCTCATAATCCTTGTGAGCTAAGGATGGGAAGTTTGGTGGAGCCTATAGGTCTATCTACTTAGTCATCAGCAGTCATTGTCTGGACCTCCTTGGTCCTAGCTTGGTGGAGAGGGGCCTTGAGCGCTGATCATATGTATATATGGTCAGTCTCTAGAACATTGTCCTGCTTGAGAGGGCAATATCACTATCCCTTACCTCTGCCATTCATGAGCAGCCTTTAAACCTTTATACATGACGATACTAAGATAACCGAAATGTTCTTCTTCATTTAAAGGGTTAACTATTGAACTATAATTGTTCAAGGGATAATTTCCATTTGGCAAGGGTAGAGTACACTTTTCAGTTATGGTGCGCAGCTCTTCTAGGAGAAGGCCACTCCAAAATCAAACCATTGTTCTCTATTCTTGGGTAGTGGCATAGCCTCTGTACCCTGGTCTTACACTCTCTTGGGTTTGAGGTTTACTGCTTGAGGATACACTCAGGAACACTATTCTATCTATTTCCGTACTTCCTTTCCTTACTGGGTTATTTTCCCTTTTCGAGCACTTGGCTTATAGCATTCTGCTTTTCCAAATAGGGTTGTAGCCTATCTGGTAATAATAATAATAATAATAATAATAATAATAATAATAATAATAATGTAAATACATTTGCATCCCTATATACCCATATATATATATATACATATATATAAACACCAGTATATATATATATATATATATATTATATATATATATATATATATATATATATATATTATATATATATATATATATATATATTATATATATATTATATATATATATATATATATATACATACATACATACATACACGCATTTATATGTGTGCACAAATATTTTTACATATATGCAGGCAAAATAAAACACTAGTAGCCTTCTCCAGGACCTAGATACTTAAGAGCACAATCCTGCTTTCGCTCCAGTCACTACCAGTTTTAATCTGTGCTATAAAACTGTCACCAACGCTATAAAATAAGTTCCTTGTATTCTTATTTTGGATCACTATGAGAAACATTTTATATCTCAATTAAAAAACAGGATCTGCTATTGACTTGTTGATAATGTTACGTGAGAATATAATACCATTGGTGAGAATCGTCTAGTCGAGAATATCCTGTTTTTATGGCAAATATATTTTTAACGAGTAATGAACACTTGCTTTTAGCGGTTTTTTTTTTCTTCCTATCTTTTCCCTTGCTAAGTATGATTTAAGAATCAAATATTGGTCACTGAGAGAGAGAGAGAGAGAGAGAGAGAGAGAGAGAGAGAGAGAGAGAGAGAGAGAGAGCTACCAAACAACGAAACAAATGATTGGGTCAAATATATCTCGGCAAATTAATCTGAGAGAGAGAGAGAGAGAGAGAGAGAGAGAGAGAGAGAACTGACAAACAATAAAACAAATAGTTGGGTCATATATATATATATATATATATATATATATATATATATATATATATACATATATATATATATATAAGAGAGAGAGAGAGAGAGAGAGAGAGAGAGAGAGAGAATTACCAAACAACAAAACAAAAAGTTGGGTAATACATCTAAGAAAATTATTTTAGCATATTAATCTCGCAAGGAGATATGGCTTTTGCTCAAGTATTCATAGATTTTAAGGGCATATTTTTGGATATTTCCTATTATAGAAAGCCGATTTAAAAACTGTCGTGATGGAACTTATTCTCTGAACAGTCACTAACAGTTACTCAGGAATTTATTTTTTACCTGTGATATCTAAATATATATGCTAAACACGTCATAAAGATAGGTTAACAATAGGCATATATTTTTTTTACAGTATTTAAGGTCCTGTTAAAATCTTGTTTTATTGGATGGGGAGGGGGGGGGGGGTATCTAGGGTCACAGTTGATGAATCATGCCTGGTTACCTTTCTCAATGGTCCAAGAATCTCATCTTTTCAAAATATCTACTTAATATATAACCTTTTGAGTCCATTGTTTTCTGGCATAAGACAATTGTTAATATATGGATCAGAAACTTGGGCTTTTAAGAAGAAAAAAGGAAGCAAAGCTAGAGATAACAGAGATGAGAAGGCTGAGGTGGATTAAGGGAATATCACTGCCGGAAAGATTGGAAAATGATGAGATAAGATGGCAGGCGTAGTAAAGATTACAAAGATGATAAGAGTGTCACGACCGAGATGGTGTGGTCATGTGTTGAAAATGGATGGAGGGGAGGGAGTGAGGAGGGCTTGGCAGGAACCTGTTAGTGGGAGAATATTGAAAATAGCAGAGAATTATTAGGCGAGATAAGATGAAGGATGATATGGAGAGAAAAGGTTTTGTGGAAAACGAAGCCTTTAATGGAAGGCATTGGAGAGGGCGTATCAGGCAAACCGCCCCTTTAATGTAACGATAAATGTGGGGAAGAAAAAGTTTTCTTGCATCATTTCCATCTGTACAGTCACCTGATAGACTTTCATATCTACTTTCGTTGCTCTGTACATCCAGTTCATATCCATCTTTATCTCACCGTATTATCAAACTGCTAGATTCACTTATACAAAATCCTAATCATCCATTATAAGACAAATTACTAAAAACATATGGGGAAAAAAAGACATTTAAAATTATCTATCACAAAAAGGATCTTTTTAGTACAGGAACCATCTTTCATATTTTGAAATCAGATGTTCAACGTGAAAACATACAATGTGCAATGCAGAAGCTTTCACTATGTTAAATACATACCATCTGGTTGCCCAGGCTGTTTAAAGGCTTAAAGGTAACTCATGCATGGCAAAGGCCAGAGACAGTGACATTGCCCTATCGAGCAGGACAATGCCCTAGAGACTGACCATATATACGTATGATCAGCGTCCAAGACCCCTCTCCACCCATGCTAGGGACCAAGGAGGGGCAGGCAATGGCTGCTGATGACTCAGCAGATAGACATATAGGCTCCCTCAAAACCCCCATCCTTAGCTCACAAATATGGTGAGGTTGCAGCGACCAAAAAACTAACGAGTTTGAGCGGTACTTGAACCCCAGTCTGGTGTTCACCACCAGCCAGGGACGTTACCACATCAGCCACCATAACCCTGTTTTTTTTTTTTTTTTTTTTTTTTTTTTTTTTTTTACAGGATGATCATAAGGTTGCGTAAGTGAACTTAGGTCATGGCCAGGACACGCCCTTTTATCCTACATAACCTGTTTTAAAATGTTTCCACAATGCTACTCTATTTTTCTTCTCTTAAAATAAATATCTACTATCAATTCAATTGAAATTTATATTATTTGTCCAATGCATTGGCCATGCCACACCTCCCGGTCATACGCAACTCCTGTGTCCGTATGACCCAGACCTTGTCCTTATGACTACTTACGGTCCGGACACGCCCTCTGATCCAATGCCATTTGGACAACTTCTGTATTATTATTATTATTATTATTATTATTATTAGCTAAGCTACAACCCTAGAAGGAAAAGCAAGATGCTATAAGCCCAAGGACTCCAACAGGGATAATTAGCCCAGTGAGGAAATGAAATAAGGATATAAATAAACGATATAGAAAGTAATAAACAATTAATTATTACTAGCTAAGCTACAACCCTAGACAGAAAACCAAGATGCTATAAGCTTAAGGGCTCCAACAGGGAAAAATAGCCCAGTGAGGAAAGGAAATAAGGAAATAAATAACCGCTATAAGAAGTAATAAACAATTGAAATAAAATATTTTAAAAACGTCAACAACATCAAAAGATATTTCATAAATAAACAATGATTAAAAAGGCTTTTGTCAGCCTGTTCAACATAAAAAACATTTGCTGCAAGTTGGAACTTTTGAAGTTCTGATTGTGACGATAGTCTGAGAATATCGTCCTACAATCTACCCAGGGATATTGGCATTGTCTAAAACAAACAAAAATAACCAAATACTCAAATAAATAATGGCGGAAACAGATGAAACCAAAATTAAATGATAGTGGAAAAGTATAAGGGATAATTTTTTGGATAATATGGATATAATAAAGGAGCTCATTTAAAGAAAATAAACACGATACAAACCCCTCTTAGAGGATGTAAAACAGACAGAAATGATTTTAAAAAGAGATAGAATTAAAAAAAAAAAAGATCAACACACCCCTATGGAAATTTATAGTGGAGGAAGGATTAATGAAGTAGAATTATTATTATTATTATTATCATTATTATTATAGATACTTGCTAAGCTACAACACTAGTTGGAAAAGCAGGATGCTATAGGACCAGGGGCTCCAAATTTTAAAGAGTAGAAACATTAAAATAAATATCTCCTATATATACGATATAAACTAACAAAACAAGAGAAAAAACAAGTCAGAACAGCGTGCCCGAGTGTACCGTCAAGCAAGAAAACTCCAACTCAAGACAGTGGAAGACCATGGTACAGAGGCAATGGCACTACCCAAAACTAGAGAACAATGGTTTGATTTTGGAGTGTCCATTAAGTATTTGGCAACTATGGTCTCCAATGCAGGGTCTTTAGAATTAGCTTGGTGAAAGATTGAAAAAAGCTAATCAGCCACCCGTATAAATAATGGAAGATGACATATAAAGTAAAAGAAATGGATGACCAATGAAAACAAAGCCTTAAGAGCATAGAACGTTTTGAAAATTAATAAACTTACTCAGCAGTAAAAGGCACAATAAAAACATAAGGGATCAGAAGCTGAAAGGAAAAAGTGCAAAAATAGAAATGATGTACAATATAGAAATTATAAGAAGAGGACAACTGAAATTTTAAAAGAAAAAAACAAGGGGGTGATGTTATTGAGAAGAAAAAAAAAATAAAACAATAAAAGCTGGTCACTCAGAGATATCGATGATGAAGTAGGACGAAATAAATTGAAACAATGAAAAAATTACTAAATAAAGAAATAATGAACCAAATTAAAAAAAAAAATAGATGAAAAAAGTGACTTAACCAGAGACATTACTGTTTTGGAAAGGAAAAAAAAATAGCCAATGAGAAAAATAATTACGAGTTAGAACTAAAAACAGATATCTGAAATAGAAATAAATCAAACGAAGAGTGAGATAATTAATAAATAAAGGAAAAGATAGGTATTTAGCAACTAAGCGACCTAAAAGATAGAGGATAATGGCCAGAATTATAAGAACCGAGGACTTGAGCAACGTAGCAAGCTCAAAAGGAAAGGAAAAAATAAGCAAAAAGCAAAATCATAAACAGAATTATATGATATATGATTATATGAAAATAAAATCATTTTCAATTGGTTCATAAGTAACTGCTTGATTTAGTAAAGGACAAATTTAAAAAAAAAAACTATGAGGAAAAGATATAAAATTAATCTGAATGCCAGATAGAGATTTTGAAATATTGAATTTCAAAATATTTAATAAACTTATCACGTCACTAATGGAAGAAAGTATAGGGCTAGAGAGAGAGAGAGAGAGAGAGAGAGAGAGAGAGAGAGAGAGAGAGAGAGAGATCAGTTAATAAAAGCAGAAACGTTAATAAAATACTAAATGAGAATATGAAAATAACAGCCAACAAATACGTATTTAAATATGAGAAGCAAATGCTCCTATATTTATCCAAATCATTAATAACTGTAATAAAAACATGAAGAAATAAAGACAAACACTAAGAAAATCATCTGTATTATTTAAAACAGTGGGGGGGGGTGATTAAAATATAATGAAAAACTAAGCAAATAAGAATGTATTTAAATACTAACAGAAAATAATGCAAAATAATGAAACCAGGAAAATGAAAATCACAATATATATGCAATCAATGATTTGACAAACGTAAAAACAAAACTCAAGAGAATTAATAAATACCAATAACAGATAATAACACAAATAAAATAAAAAATGGAAAACGAAAATCACAACAAATATGCAATAAATAAATGACAAAACGTAAAAACAAAACTCAACAGAACGAATATGGGACTCATCAGAACTCGCTCTGCTGGGTGTAGGCCGTGGAAGGTTGGCCTGCAACCTTCACACCCGCATAGGAGTTGACCTACATTCACATCTCTCTCTCTCTCTCTCTCTCTCTCTCTCTCTCTCTCTCTCTCTCTCTCTCTCTCTCTCTCATACGTATCACCTTGTCTCTACATTTGAAACTGAATGATAGTTAATATATAAGAATCTCTCTCTCTCTCTCTCTCTCTCTCTCTCTCTCTCTCTCTCTCTCTCTCTCTCTCTCTCTCTCATACGAATCACCTTGTCTCTACATTTGAAACTGAATGATAGTTTATATTTCAAAAGTCTCTCTCTCTCTCTCTCTCTCTCTCTCTCTCTCTCAAGTATCACTTTGTCTTTAAATTTGAAACTGAATAATAGTTAATA
This sequence comes from Palaemon carinicauda, assembly GCF_036898095.1. Lineage (NCBI taxonomy): Eukaryota > Metazoa > Arthropoda > Malacostraca > Decapoda > Palaemonidae > Palaemon > Palaemon carinicauda. Next base: position 75,196,795 of record NC_090754.1, read on the forward strand.
TATAAGAAGTCTCTCTCTTTCTCTCTCTCTCTCTCTCTCTCTCTCTCTCTCATAAGTATCACCTTGTCTCTACATTTGAAACTGAATGATAGTTAATATATAAGAAGTCTCTCTCTCTCTCTCTCTCTCTCTCTCTCTCTCTCTCTCTCTCAAACGAACGATCGTCATTGTTAACGTAAGATCGAGAAAGATGACGAACTTCATTAGTCATGGCGTTACGTCATCGCTGGTGAATCAGCTGGAGGTGAATTTGCCTAATTTTCCTGAAAGGAAAAGAGACAGAGGAGTAAAGGAGGGGGGGGGAGGGGAAAAGAGAGATCGTATCGAGAAAATTAAAATATTGGTTACATCGATAAGTAACCTTTACATGCGTTTGGGTGAGCTTTTTATTTGTTTTTTTTTTTTTGCCGCTCATGAATGGCAGACGCAAGGGACAGTGACATTGCCCTAGCAAGCAGCACAATGCCCCAGAGACTGACCATATATACATATGATCAGCGGCCAAGCACCACCCCTCTCCACCCAAGCTAGAACCAGGGAGGGCCAGGTAATGACGGCTGATGAATGAGCAAGTAGATCTATAGGCTCCCCCAAACCAACATCCTTAGCTCACATGGTTGGTAAGGTTGCAGACACTAAAGGATATAACGAGTTTCTGCAAGACGCGAACACTCGCCTGATGATCACCAGACAGAGACGTTACCAATAAGGACACAAAAGTTAAAATGACGACGGGTGGGACAGTAATAACAAAAACAACTCAGATAACGATGATAATAATAATAATAGTAACTATACTTTCAATCATCATTATTATTACTAGTATACCTGAGCTGTCAAAAATGACGTCTAAATATTTAGATATATATGCGCACACAATCAACCCTTCTCACCCCTCAACCTTCCCTAACTACATCCCGCTGGTTTGGGATTTTGTGGGAGATTGTGGTTTCCAAGTGTACCCCTTAGGATACCACATCGCCCCAGGGTATGACTACTCCCTCTCCCCTCCTGAGCGTGACAGTTAACAAACATATATATATATATATATATATATATATATATATATATATATATATATATATATATATATATATATATATATATATATATATATATATCCATAAACCTGCTCTTTAATATATAGGGGAGATTATAATCACAGCAATATTTACAATAATTAAAACAATAAATAACTAATAAATATGAAACCTTTCGGTTTCACAATTAACATTATAAGATACAACAACCGAACGTGAGAGAAAATGACATCTCATTCAATTCTACATAAAAAAAAAAAAAAAAAAAAAAAAAAGTAGATCTGAAAACCCAAACCACGCCTTTCCTTCTGACTCAACCATGGAGAGTAGTTTGCTACCATTAAAGATGATCTGAGTATTACAATTTTTTTTCCATAACTAGATCATACAGAGTCATCTCGATATGGGTGAGAATACTATATCATTCGCTGATTTTCAACACTTTTTTTAATCTCTTCAGAGCATTTTTCCAAAGTTTTTAAATTTAATTTACTTTAAAGATATGAGTTAACATTTTTCCATAACTAGATCATACAGGGTTATCTAGGTATGGGTGAAAATACTATATCATTCGATGATTTTCTATACTTTTTTTATTCACTTCAGAGCATTTTATAGCTTTTAAATTGAATTTACTTAAAAGATAATATGAGTTACCATTTTTCCATAACTAGATCATACAGGGTCATCTAGGTATGGGTGAAAATACTATATCTTTCGATGATTTTCTAAATTTTCTTTTAATCATTTTAGAGCAACAAATCTTCCAAACAATTTTTCCACATGTGCATGGGGTTAGAATGGCCTCCCCAGTCTGAGCCGGACCTCATTGCCCAATCCAACCCCAAATCAAGTTCTACCTTAGATTTTTTTTTCCCAAAAGTCAGAAATTAGGTTATGCTTAAATTTTGGGACCGGAGAGCAGGTCAAGTAGGTCAAGTTCGCGAGAGTTGCGAATCAGCGCTGAGGTCAGTCAATGGTACCAAAATTTCCAATATTGTTGAGGAAAAAAAAAAGAAAAAAAAAAGGCATCGAAAGTATATATGCGAAATAAGGGGAAAATTCACTTGGATAGACTATTCCCGAGTTCTCTATCAAGAATAGATAATTTCAATTTCAAGAAAACGTCACAATACAAGATTCATCGCCAAATTAGTTAAATACCATAGATTGAAGTCTTTTATGAAGTTTGTTTTGATAGAAAGATGTAGTGATATGAAAAGATATGAAAGAGATGCTGAGAACACATCTGTGTTATGACGTCATTAATTCATGCACACCCTATGCAGTAATGCTCGATGGAACTATATAATAAATAGATACATAGATGCCTCAATGCTGGGTCATTACGTTTTCACAAGCTGTACTATCTTACAATCAGAGTAATCAGCATGCATTGATTTACCCAGTTGCAAATCGTAGTTCCATTAATATATGAGAAATTGAATTCGATTTACCCAGATGCAAGTCTTAGTTCCATTAATATATAAGAAATTTAATTCAATTTACCCAGATGCAAGTCTTAGTTCCATTAATATATGAGAAATTGAATTCGATTTACCCAGATGCAAGTCTTAGTTCCATTAATATATGAGAAATTGAATTTAATTTACCTCAGTCTTAGTTCCATTAATATATGAGAAATTTAATTCGATTTACCCAGATGCAAGTCTTAGTTCCATTAATATATGAGATATTGAATTTAATTTACCTCAGTCTTAGTTCCATTAATATATAAGAAATTTAATTCAATTTACCCAGATGCAAGTCTTAGTTCCATTAATATATGAAAAATTGAATTCGATTTACCCAGAAGCAATGCTTAGTGCCATTAATATATGAGAAATTGAATTTAATTTACCCGTCTTAGTTCCATTAATATATGAGAAATTGAATCCAATTTACCCAGATGCAAGTTTTAGTTCCATTAATATATGAGAAATTGAATTTAATGTACCCCAGTCTTAGTTCCATTTATATTTGAGAAATTGAATTCAATTTACCCAGATCCAAGTCTTTGTTCCATTAATATATGAAAAACTGAATTCAATTTACCAACATGCAAGTCTTAGTTCCATTATTATATGAGATATTCAATTCAATTTACCTGAATGCAAATCTTAATTCCATTAACATATGAGATATTGAATTCGATTTACCCAGATGCAAGTCTTAGTTCCATTATTATATGAGAAATTCAATTCAATTTACCTAAATGCAAATCTTAATTCCATTAACATATGAGATATTGAATTCGATTTACCCAGATGCAAGTCTTAGTTCCATTATTATATGAGAAATTCAATTCAATTTACCTAAATGCAAATCTTAATTCCATTAACATATGAGAAATTGAATTCAATTTACCCAGATGCAAGTCTTAGTTCGATTATTATATGGGAAATTCAATTCAATTTACCTAAATGCAAATCTTAATTCCATTAACATATGAGAAATTGAATTCGATTTACCCAGATGCAAGTCTTAGTTCCATTAGCATATGAGAAATTGAATTCGATTTTTATACAGATGCAAGTCTTAGTTCCATTATTATATGAGAAATTCAATTCAATTTACCTAAATGCAAATCTTAATTCTATTAACATATGAGTTATTGAATTCGATTTACCCAGATGCAAGTCTTAGTTCCATTATTATATGGGAAATTCAATTCAATTTACCTGAATGCAAATCTTAATTCCATTAACATATGAGAAATTGAATTCGATTTACCCAGATGCAAGTCTTAGTTCCATTAGCATATGAGAAATTGAATTCGATTTTTATACAGATGCAAGTCTTAGTTCCATTATTATATGAGAAATTCAATTCAATTTACCTAAATGCAAATCTTAATTCTATTAACATATGAGAAATTGAATTCGATTTACCCAGATGCAAGTCTTAGTTCCATTATTATATGGGAAATTCAATTCAATTTACCTAAATGCAAATCTTAATTCCATTAACATATGAGAAATTGAATTCGATTTACCCAGATGCAAGTCTTAGTTCCATTATTATATGGGAAATTCAATTCAATTTACCTAAATGCAAATCTTAATTCCATTAACATATGAGAAATTGAATTCGATTTACCCAGATGCAAGTCTTAGTTCCATTAGCATATGAGAAATTGAATTCGATTTACCCAGATGCAAGTCTTAGTTCCATTATTATATGAAAATTCAATTCAATTTACCTAAATGCAAATCTTAATTCCATTAACATATGAGATATTGAATTCAATTTACCCAGATGCAAGTCTTAGTTCCATTAGCATATGAAAAATTGAATTCGATTTACCCAGATGCAAGTCTTAGTTCCATTATTATATGGGAAATTCAATTCAATTTACCTAAATGCAAATCTTAATTCCATTAACATATGAGATATTGAATTCAATTTACCCAGATGCAAGTCTTAGTTCCATTAGCATATGAGAAATTGAATTCGATTTACCCAGATGCAAGTTTTAGTTCCATTTATATATGAGAAATTGAATTCAATTTACCCACAAACAAGTCTTAGTTCCATTAATACATGAGAAATTGAATTTAATTTACCCAGATTCAAGTCTTAGTACCAATAATATATGAGAAATTGAATTCAATTTACCCAGATTCAAGTCTTAGTTCCATTTATATTTGAGAAATTGAATTCAATTTACCCAGATTTAAGCCTTTGTTCCATTAATATATGAAAAATTTAATTCACTTTACCCAATGCAAGTCTTAGTTCCAATAATATATGAGAAATTGAATTCGATTTACCAAGATGCTAGTCTTAGTTCCAATTATATATGAGAAACTGAATTCAATTTACCCAGATGCAAGTCTTAGCTCCATTATTATATGAGAAATTCAATTCAATTTACCTAAATGCAAGTCTTAATTCAATTAACATGAGATATTGAATTCAATTTACCCAGATGCAAGTCTTAGTTCCATTAATATATGAGAAAATTAATTTACTCCCAGCTCCAGTTCCTTTTGCTTCTTATCGCATTTCATTGTTTGGAGACCTGAGTT
>NC_090754.1:75211865-75216865 GCF_036898095.1 Palaemon carinicauda
TGCAAGATGAGAAAACACTTGGCACACGGTTTTCACAAGTTTTTATGTACATAGCCGATCCGAAACGAGTTTTTTGGGGGACCTTTAATAGTTTTTTTTTTATTTTTTGTGAACGGAGAGGGGAGTAAATTAGAGTTTTTTTCTTTCTCTACTTCTAAAAATGTCACCCGTATTATCGTTAGCTGGTGTTTAAAGATTCAGCTGTTAATCTTGACATGGGTTTATGGGAGAGTAAAGAGCGAAATTCTCCTTTAAATTCTGTTTTTTTATTATTCGTGGAATGTAAAAACCTTATATATCTTTTTAATATGATTTCAATAATATTTCAAATGCATCATCATCTCTTCCTACGCCTATTGACGCAAAGGACCTCGGTTAGATTTCGCCAGTCGTCTATATCTTGAGCTTTTAAATCAATACTTCTCCAATCATCATGTACTTCACACTTCATAATCCTCAGCCATGTAGGCCTGGGTATTCCAACTCTTCTAGTGCCTTGTGGAGCCCAGTTAACGTTTGATGGACTAATCTCTCTTGGGGAGCGCGAAGACCATGCCCTAACCATCTCCATCTACCCCTCATCATGATCTCATCCACATATGGCACTTGAGTAGGCTAATCTCTTTTATAATATCTTAAAATATTGTCACTTATATTACTGCTCAACTAATAACCTTGGTAATTAAAATGATTTATTCTGATAATAAATATGTTCCCTTGGGTTATAAAGAAGACTTCATCTTTGTTATAAATTTAACATTTAATAACTAGTGCACGCCGACCCTTAAAAATGCCGGCTAAATACTTACATAAATATGTACACACACGCATCCCCCTCAGACCAGGGTATGACTAATACCTCTCCCCTTACCTGAGGGACGGGGAAAGCTTGGGGTGACCGGAAATATATATATATATATATATATATATATATATATATATATATATATATATATATATATATATATATACACACACACACACACACACACACATATATATATATATATATATATATATATAGATATATATATATATATATATATATATATATATATATATATATATATACATATATATATATAGCTCTATCCAAACACTTGCTCTTTATCACATAGGAGAGATAATCTGAACCGGATTTAAAAAGAGATTGGGAGACACTTTACTTGGAACTTCTGGAATTAGGGTATGAGGCCACGCACTAGGGCCGGGGAGGACATACAGCGCAAAGATACAACTAGGGGAAAACCCAGCAGTTGCCCAAATAAGTAAAATCTAAAAAGAGGTTGGACTGCTATTTGGAAGATAGGAATTGGAAACGGAGGTAAAGTATAAGGCTAAAAATTGAGTACATTCTTTCAGTACACCCTTTAGTAATGGCTACACTACACTGCATAAGCCAGTCCTATAGGTAGGCTATTGGATTTTTTGATTGAAACAGTACTAATTTTGATCCCTCTCAGGTTACGGCTCATTTTTCCTTTGCCTACACACACTGAATAGCCTGGCCTATCCTTTATACACTCTCCTCATACACCTGACAACACTAAGATAAACGAAAAATTCATCTTCACCCAGGGCGTTAATTACTGCACTATTATTGTTCAGTGGCTACTTTCCTCCAGGTAAGGATAGAAAAGACTATTTAGCTCTGGTAAGAAGCTCTTCTAAGACAAGGACATTCCAAAATCAAACCATTCTTATCTATCCTTGGGTAATGCCATAGCCTCTGTACCATGGTCTCTCACTGTCTTGGGTTAGAATTCTCTTGCCTGAGGGTATACTCAGCACACTATGCTATCAGTTTCCTTACTTCCTTTCCTCACTGGGCTACTTTCCTCGTTAGAGCCTTTGGGCTTATAGCATCCTGCTTTTCCAACTAGAGTTGTAGTTTAAAAAGTTTAAAGGTCACTCATGATGGCAGATGCAAAGGACAGTGGCATTGCCCTATCGAGCAGGACAAGGCCCTAGAGACTGACCATAAATACATTTGATCAGCGCCCAAGCCCACTCTCCACCCATGCTAGGACCAAGGAGTGCTAGGCAACGGCTGCTGACATCTCAGCAGATAGACCTTTAGGCTCTCCCAACCATCCCATCCTTAGCTCACAAAGATGGCGAGGTTGCAACGACCAAAGAAACAAACGAGTTTGAGTGGGACTCAAACCCTAGTCTGGCGTTCACCAGTCAGGGACATTACCACATCGGCAACCATAACCTTGGTAATAATAATAATGAAAACCTACTAAAGGGATTCGAAGATTCAAGCGCGTGAAAAAAGGAGGTCGTTTAATTAAATAAATTAGCAATTCCATGGCACAGTTAAAATAAGAAAGTGGAGCATATAAAGATATGAAATATTTATAAGGGAAACCGAAGAGCTACTGGGTCATATTAAATATGTTGCAACTTGATTGTTAATTTTATATCGTCTGCATTTCTTACAGACTGTTATTATTGTCAAATCATCTCATTACCTTGTGTCACTGTTATGACAAGCTATGTGATATAATTTTTTTTCATACTATATATGTAAACTATTATTTTTAAGTCCCTTCTTATTTCTTTACCTTAAAAATGTCCGTGCTTCGAGTTGTAAATTCGTCTCTTATACTATGCCTTACTAGTTATTTGCCTACAAATTTTTTATCTATACTTAAAGATAGGATAGGATTATAAAAGTTAGGCCTCTAGACAAGCACTGGGACATCAAATGCCATTCAGCGTTATATGATACAAATGAATCAAAGGTATACGTACACTCATACCAGTTGGTATCATTTGAACCTATACAACCAATCATACCACTTTCGTATAATAACATCTAGATGTGAAATAAGAATGGTTTAAAAACATCAAATGAATTAATAAAATTAATTAAAGCTTGTGATAAAACCCAATACTCTGTACATATTCTTTCAAGTTTAGAGTTGCCCTTAATTAAAAGCTACACCAAATTCAGAGTTGCCCTTAATTAAAAGCTACACCAAATTCAGTTACCCTTAATTAAAAGCTGCAACAAATTCAGTTTCTCTTGATTAAAAGCTACATCAAATTCAGTTACCTTTAATTAAAAGCTACACCAAATTTAGAGTTGCCCTTGATTAAAAGCTACACCAAATTCAGAGTTGCCCTTAATTAAAAGCTACCCCAAATTCATTTCTCTTAATTAAAAGCTACACCAAATTCATTTCCCTTAATTAAAAGCTACACCAAATTCATTTCCCTTAATTAAAAGCTACATCAAATTCAGTTATCCTTAATTAAAAGCTACACCAAATTTAGAGTTGCCCTTGATTAAAAGCTACACCAAATTCAGAGTTGCCCTTAATTAAAAGCTACACCAAATTCAGAGTTGCCCTTAATTAAAAGCTACACCAAATTCAGAGTTGCCCTTAATTAAAAGCTACACCAAATTCAGAGTTGCCCTTAATTAAAAGCTACACCAAATTCAGAGTTGCCCTTAATTAAAAGCTACACCAAATTCAGAGTTGCCCTTAATTAAAAGCTACACCAAATTCAGTTACCCTTAAATAAAAGCTGCAACAAATTCAGTTTCTCTTGATTAAAAGCTACATCAAATTCAGTTACCTTTAATTAAAAGCTACACCAAATTTAGAGTTGCCCTTGATTAAAAGCTACACCAAATTCAGAGTTGCCCTTAATTAAAAGCTACCCCAAATTCATTTCTCTTAATTAAAAGCTACACCAAATTCATTTCCCTTAATTAAAAGCTACACCAAATTCATTTCCCTTAATTAAAAGCTACATCAAATTCAGTTATCCTTAATTAAAAGCTACACCAAATTTAGAGTTGCCCTTGATTAAAAGCTACACCAAATTCACAGTTGCCCTTAATTAAAAGCTACACCAAATTCAGAGTTGCCCTTAATTAAAAGCTACACCAAATTCAGAGTTGCCCTTAATTAAAAGCTACACCAAATTCAGTTACCCTTAATTAAAAGCTGCAACAAATTCAGTTTCTCTTGATTAAAAGCTACATCAAATTCAGTTACCTTTAATTAAAAGCTACACCAAATTTAGAGTTGCCCTTGATTAAAAGCTACACCAAATTCAGAGTTGCCTTAATTAAAAGCTACCCCAAATTCATTTCTCTTAATTAAAAGCTAGACCAAATTCATTTCCCTTAATTAAAAGCTACACCAAATTCATTTCCCTTAATTAAAAGCTACATCAAATTCAGTTATCCTTAATTAAAAGCTACACCAAATTTAGAGTTGCCCTTGATTAAAAGCTACACCAAATTCAGAGTTGCCCTTAATAAAAAAAAATAAAAAACCACACCAAATTCAAAATTCCCATTCTGTCTATTTCATCCAACGAAACGTAAAATCATCCTAACACTACAGCTATCAACAACTCTCTCTCTCTCCTCTCCTCATTGACCCTTTCACAATGGAAGTAAAATGCCCCAATGCTAGTTGCCTTCACTACAGAACCGGACTTAATCGTACCCTGAATCTTTCCCCATTTCCCCAAAGGGGAAGGAAAGGACCAGATAAAGATAGGGGGAGAGGGAGAAGAGAAGGTGAACATCGCCTTAAGAATCTAGTTCTTTTCTTCTAACTGATTTAACTCGGCTGTGACGCGGCCTCTCCCTTCCCTTCCGTGCTGGAGAGACTCAAGAGCCTTTCTCTTAGTTCAATCTCTACCAACCGAAACTCACACTTATGTAAATATATACATATTCACGTGCACATACATGACATATAATGTTCATCTGTTCATAATTCATAATTTCACAGTATGATTATATAGCTTGGCTCTCTCTCTCTCTCTCTCTCTCTCTCTCTCTCTCTCTCTCTCTCTCTCTCTCTCTCTCTCTCTCTCTCTCTCTCTCTCTCTCATCTGTGCTAGAGACTCTCCATCAAACAAAACTCACAAACACTTATGCAAATGTATGCATACTCAAGTGTACATACATTACATGTAATGTTCATCTGTTCATAATTTTACAGTATGTTTATATAGCTTGGACC
>NC_090754.1:75219365-75226865 GCF_036898095.1 Palaemon carinicauda
ATCTATCACAATCAAAATTCCAGCAATGATCTTTAGCGATCATATAAACGATAGAATGGACCTGAGTATCAATGATAGTCCATTTCGTTGTTATTGGAAGACCATTTGATCTGTAACATTAAACGAGATTACCCAAACTCTACCAATAACGTATTAAACATTCAAAATAGAATGCAATTTACAATAAATTTACTTTAAAAAATAATGAACAGCTTAATCAACAACTGATATTTACCAATAGAGAATTTTTTTTTTCTGTGCGAGTATACAGTACATCTTAATCAAGATTTTTTCCCCAGCTGTCATATGAAACAACCAACTATTTGCTAAAAGAAAAAAAGAAATATACACAGTTCAATCAACTGGTTATTAACAATATAGCTATTAAGAACGAATATTTTCTTTGCGAACATACAACTTAATCAAGATTTTTTTTCCAGCAAAGAGTCATATAAATCAGATAATCTGCTGTCATTAGGAAAATGTTCAAGAAGCTTTCTCTACAAGACCATGAAGTCCATGTCACTCTTGCCTATTTATACATATTAGGCAACGAGAACTTAGTCAAGGACTCCGGAAATCTTGTAATTCTCGTAGGAATCTTAATGGCAATGCCAATATCTTTAATTTTTTTTTTATTTCTTTCTCGTCATGTTCCAGAAAGTGCTATTAAGTGTGGAGATTTAGTTTCGTCATCTGTCAGAGCTATATTAATTCTCAATGTTCTTGTTCAGTTGTTATCTTTGTATTAAAAGGATTTTCATGTTAGATGTTACTGATTATGGTTACTATAGTCAATTTCTATTAGCGATGCAGATTTGCACAGACTCACAGCGGTGCCCCTTTAGCTCGGAAAAGTTTCCTGATCGCTGATTGGTTGGACGAGATAGTTTTAACCAATCAGCGATCAGGAAATTTTTCCGAGCTAAAAGGGCACCGCTGCGAGTCGGTGCAAATCTGCATCGCTAAAAGAAATGGACTATATATCTTTATTATTATTATTATTACTAGTGTAAGCGACCCTTCAAAATGACGGCTAAATATTTAAGTATACTGTATATGCAAAACCAGATTCAACCCTTTTCACCCACCACCCCTTTCCTGACAGGGTGTCCCTTATCCTCAAGGTATGACTACTCCCTCTCCCCCCTACCCGAGGGATGGGGAGACCGAGCAGTTACACGTCTGGCAATGCCGCTGAGCGTGGCGGGAAATGATACGGAAACTCGATAAAGAAATATGTACAAGATGAAGATAAAGACAGATGAGTAATAAAAATAACTTTGTTGTAAGACTGTGCCGGGACGTCAAGTACCGCTCTGAAGCTCATATTACTTAACTGAATATGTTAAGCGGTGGGGTACTCAGTGCCCCGGACTGGACGACGGCCAGTTTTAATGTTTTATTACCGGTAAACTATCGAAGACACAGATTATCAACTTGAATTACCAGAGAAATAAATGAATAAAAATAATTATATATGCATACAAATATGAAATAATAAACAAGCAAATAAAAATTTGAAATAATAAACAAGCAAATAAAAATTAGAAATAATAAACAATTTATTAAAATACAAAATAGGAAACAAGTATATACTAGAGGGGCACTCAGTATAGCGCAGACTTCCGCCGCGGCAGCTTATTTCTTGACCTCTTGTTTGACCTTGATCTTTGACCCAGGACTTTCAAAATTGAATCACTTCCACGTCTTACCAGAACAATTAATCACTGAAAGCTTCACTACTCTATGAGCAAAATTGTGGCCAGGAAATTGTTCACACACAAACAAGCGGACAAACAACGATGAAAACATAACCTCCTCCCAACTTCGTAGGCGGAGGTAAAAATAAGAAATGAAAAACAAGCAAAAAAAAATCAAAGGACGAGTAAAAAAAATAACTAATAAATTAATAAAAATTACAATGATAATAATAATAATAATAATAATAATAATAATAATAATAATAATAACAACAATGATAATAATAATAGCCCACATAAATCAGTAATATAAATAATTGAAAAATAGTATCTACTTTAAATAATAATAATAATAATAATAATAATAATAATAATAATAATAATAATAATAATAATAATAATAATAAAGGAATACCCCGTTAGAGGGGGCTAATGATAGTCCCAGCTGGCTCATGGTCGCCTGAGATGATGATGAAGGTCGTCTCAGGGGAGACCTAAAACCTGCAACTTCAACTTTTTTTTAACTGTGGATTTTTAATACCCAAGGTCGTTAGACATGGCATGAGTTTCATTTGAGTTAGAAAATAATAATAACAGTTATTTAACTCAAAAATTCGGTTATAAATCACCCAGTGTTTCTTTCCTTCTCTCACAAAAAAAAATGTGACTCAACATTCATAATAGCAAGTCAAATAACGCCACAAAAAAACCCCAAAAGGTGAGTGAATGTATATATATTTTGCCCTGGCACCAATGTTTCTTTCCTTCTTTCACAAAAAAAAAAAAATAACCAAACATTCAAAATAACAAATCATATAACGCCCCAAAATGGTTAGTAAGTGCATAAGTATTTTACCCTGTCACCAATGTTTCTTTCTTCCTCTCACAAAACCGGCACCCCCCCAAAAAAAAAACAATGCAGCTCAACATTCATAATAATAAATCAAATAAAGTCCCAAGAAAGCCAGGTGAGTGTAAATGCATTTTACTCTGACACCAATGTTTCTTTCCTTCTCTCACAAAAAAAAAAAAAAAAAAAAAAGAAGAATTCAACATTCATAACACGTCAAATAACGCCCAAAAAAGGTTAGTGAGTGTGTATATGCATTTTACCCTGACACCAATGTTTCTTTCTTTCTCTCACAAAATAAAATGTAACTAAACATTCATAATAATAAGTAAAATAACACCCAAAAAAACAAAAAGGTTAGTGAGTGAGTGTATATGTATTTTACCCTGACACCAATGTTTCTTCCTCTCACAAAACCAAAAAAAAAAAAAAAAAAAAATGTAACAACATTAATAATAATAATAAGTCAAACAACGCCCCACGAAAGCCAGGTGAGTGTAAATGCATTTTACTCTGACACCAATGATTCTTTCCTTCTCTCACAAAAAAAAAAAAAAATGTTACTCAACATTCACAATAATAAGTCAAATAACGCCCCAAAAAAGCCCAAAACGGTGAGTGAGTGTATTTGTATTTTACCGTTATCAATGTTTCTTTTTTCTCACATAAAACCCCCCTGAAAATGTTACTCAACATTCATAATAATAAGTAATATAACGCCCCCCAAAAACCCAAAAGGTGAGTGAGAGTATATGAATTTTACCCTGTCACGTAAGCTCATTAACCTGCCCAACAAACCTCAGAAAGCATATTTTTTTCTCCTTTGCCCCATTACATGAAATCTTATTTAACCTTCCTCGTGTAATTCTCCCACTGCACTCTCCTTTAGATAATTTACTTTCAATACCTTACCTTGCGGGAAAAAGGTGAACTACGTGGTGGCATCGCTGGGTGTGACCTAGAGGAGTTGTATTTTAAACCCAATTCACCATTTGGTATTTTTCAAAAGCAGTATTGGGGTTGCAAGTATGTCACATACTATTGTTTAAGACGTTCCACTTTGAGAATTGCGGAAAAAATAATCTCTTGTTTCAATTTGATTTCAATGATTCAGACTTTCTTTTGATGGATTCTTCCCATTTGCTTTTTTTTTAAGCCATTTAAAGTTTTGAAACTGGACAATATAATTGTCTTTCTAAGAAATATTTTCAAGAGTACTGATCTTTAACAAATGTTAACAGCGTTCTTCTTTTGAAATTAAAAAAAAAAAAAAACTATTTTGACCCCAAAACCACATTAGTCCTTTCTTTCATCAGTGAAAAAAAAAAAAGTCCAAAGTCTGATGTTCAATATATATTTTCCAACAACTACTCAATTTTGGAGGTGTTTCAAATACCTGAAATATTTCTCTTTTACAAACAAGAATTTTCATTTTACTGTTCCACCCTTTGTCTTTAAATAATACCACGATATAAATGGATGTGACAATGTCCTTTTCCATTTTTTTCGGGATTTTCGTAACTTCTCACTTTCCTTCAATGCAAATATGATCTTTTTATCTTTTTTTATAGTGACTTAATATCTTGAAAGGAAACAATTTAGCTGAGGGTTATATAAAAGGCCATCATTATTATCATTAGTGGGCTTGAAATAATGTTGTTTAGATTGAGTCTTAGAATATTTTTTAGATGGACTCTTAATTAAAATATCTTTGTTTAGATGGACTCTTGATTAAAATATTCTAGTTTAGATGGACTCTTAATTAAAATATTTTTGTTTAGATGGACTCTTAATTAAAATATTTTTTTAGATGGACTCTTAATTAAAATATTTTTGTTTAGATGGCCTCGTAATTAAAATGTTTTGGTTTAGATGGACTCTTAATTAAAATATTTTTGTTTAGATCAACTCTTAATTAAAATAATTTTTTAGATGGACTCTTAATAAAAATATTTTTGTTTAGATCAACTCTTAATTAAAATAATTTTTTAGATGGACTCTTAATTAAAATATTTTCGTTTAGATGGACTCTTAATTAAAATATTTTTGTTTAGATGGACTCTTAATTAAAATATTTTTGTCTAGATGGACTCTTTGATTAAAATATTTTTGTTTAGATGGACTCTTAATTAAAATATTTTTTAGATGGACTCTTAATTAAAATATTTGTTTAGATGTACTCTACGTATCTCGTATAGTTATTATATAACTTTTCATGGATCTAAAGGTAGTAATGTTTTCTTTATAGTAAAATCTTATTGCGAGTTTTATTATTTTGGATTTTTTTCAGAAAATTACACATTTTGAAAATGACCTAACAAAAATTCTTGTACATCTTACATAATGAAGTGAATAAGTTATTCAATTCAATTTTCTTTAGCTATTTCTAGAAATTCATATGCCCTCCTATTCCTATTGCATGTCTGGAAAAGGTCTTATATATAATGCCCACCAAAATGTGGCTGGAAAAAAAGGCTCACGTCACGATTAAGAATAAGAAGTATTTTATATAATTCTCACCAAACGTCTGGCTATATAAAAAAATCAAGATTAAAATAAAAAATTCTTATATATAACTCTCATCAAAGTCTGGCTAAATAAAAAATAAACACACACACACACGTCAAGATTAAGAAACAAAGGGATTTGTGTATAACTCTCACCAAAGTCTATCTGAATAAAAAATACCAAACTCAAGATTAACAACAAAAAGTCTTCTATGTAACTCTCATCAAAATCTATCTAAACAAATATACCACACTCAAGATTAACAACAAAAAGTCATATATAACTCTTACCAAATTCTGGCTGAATAAAAAACACAAGAACAAAAAAAATTCTTATATATAACTCACACCAAAGTCTGGTTAAATGAAATAACACAAGATGAGCTTCAACAAATCTTATGTAAAACTTTTACCAAAGTCTGGCTAAATAAAAAACATACGTCAAGATGAACAACAAAAAGTCTTATATATAACTCTCATCGAAAGTTTGGCTAAATAAACACACACACAAGAACAAGAACACGTCACTTTTCGAGTAATGAGAACAAAGTAAAATAAAAATTGAAAAATTGCAAACAAAAAATCGTACATAAATGGGTAATAACATTTATGAATTTCATTAAGTGAGTCATTTATTATATAAAAACGAAACCTATACGAACAAAAGCTTCACCTCAATTAAATTATCAACCTGACAATACCAAAGACAATAAAGCGAATAGCAATAAAAGACAATAACTCAAATGAGGTATTTGCACCGTCAGCATTCTCCATACTTCATATGCAGAAGTGACAGAAGGAAAAAGAATGGCGTGCTTGGAGAAGGGCACCTGCAAACAGAATTCATATCTCTACACATGAGGCATTTTTACCTCTATTTCTTCCACTTTCGTAATTTGCCCCCTTTTTTTTTTCTCTTTCACATCACAAAGGAACAAAGGAGTGTGTCTCATTCTCCACAGCCAATTACAAAATCTTCACCCCCCCCCCTCCACCCCAAAAAAGCCCAGGGGCATCCACAACCTGGGGCAATGTACTTATCTTGTCTCATTGTTAGGGTACATTAATCACGTTGTATTCGAGTCTTACTCCATTTCCATTCTCAGCTTCGAATCTCTCACATTTTGGAGTTTATGACCTGTGAACGTCAGGTAATTAAGTCGTAGTAGGAGGTCACTTTTTATTATTATTCTTTTTTTTTTTTTTTTTGTCATCGTGAATGCTTTAGGCAATGATAATAGTGATGATGATAACAATGATAAAAATGTCATCATCAAATGTTTTTATGTTGAACAGGCTGACATGAGTCTCTTTTTACAGTTTATATATGAAGGAGCTGTTTTAATGTTGTTACTGTTCTTAAAATACTTCATTTTAATTGTTCATTACTTCTCATATAATTTACTTTGTTCCTTATTTCCTTTCCTAACTGTGCTAGTTTTCCCTGTTGGAGCCCTTGCGCTTATAGCCTGCTTTTCCGACCAGGGTTGTAATTTAGCTGCTAATAACAACAACAATAATAATAATAATAATAATAATAATAATAATAATAATAATAATAATAATAATAATAATAATAATAATAATAATAATAATAGTATCCATCGTGAATCATGAATCAAATATTATTCCAACAATAATAATAATAAGAAAAATATTAAACGTTAACATTTATCAACACTATTAATAACATCATCGACATCAATATTCTTATCATCCGCCCAACGTCACTAACAAAACCATCAACAGCAATAAACATCAAATAACAAAAGCAACATGAGGTCAAAGAAGAACGTGTTGTTCTGCGGCGAGTGTTCATTTCTCTTGTTCTCTTGTTCTCGCGGGCACTGATGCATGCAACCAAAATGAATGCAGGCGCTTCGGAAGGTCAACATCGAGAGCGAGAAAATTCATAAATCTGCCATGTTCCAGTTTTGTTCTGGAGCCCAATTACGCCCTTAATGGGGCTGAGGACTATATAAGATCCAGGGAGAGGCAGGGAGGGATGGGGGGGAGAAGGATCAGGAGTCGGGAAAGCAATTTCTTTATTAAATTGGTTAAAAAAATTACTTTTCACCCCAAATAAAAATACTTTTCACCCTACATAAAAATACTTTTCACCCTAAAAAAAATTCCATATTAAATAAATGAAAAATAAATTGCTAAAAAGAAGTACTTTTCACCCTAAAAAAATTTCATATTATATAAGTAAAAAATAAAGGAAACGGAATTACCTTTCCACATTAAAAAAAATTCAATAATAAATAGATAAAATTTTAAATGAAAATAGATAAAACTATAAAAGCCCTCTGATAATGCATACCTCCTCCACAGCAGCTTATTTCTCGAGGTTAGATTTATTTCGGTCGACCTTTTGCTCGACCTTGACCTTTGACCTAGGACTTTCAATATTGAATCGCATCCACGTCTCAACTTAACA
>NC_090754.1:75231865-75239365 GCF_036898095.1 Palaemon carinicauda
ATAAGCCCAGGGGCCCCAACAGGGAAAATAGCCCAGTGAGGAAAGGAAACAAGGAAAAATAAAATATTTTAAGAACAGTAACAGCATCTAAATAAATATTTCCCATATAAACTTTAACGAAGCAAGAGAAAGAGAAACCAGATAGAATAGTGTGCCCAAAAGTACCCTCATGCAAGAGAACTCTAACCCAAGACAGTGGAAAACCATGGTACAGAGGCTATGGCACTATCCAAGACTACAGAATAATAGTTTGATTTTGGAGTGTCCTCCTAGAAGAGCTGCTTACCATAGCTAAAGAGTCTCTTCTACCCTTACAAAGAGGAAAGTAGCCACTGAACAATTAGAGTACAGTAGTTGACCACTTGGGTGAAGAAGAATTGTTTGGTAATCAGTGTTGTCAGGTGTATGAGGACAGAGGAGAATCTGTAAAGAATATGCCACACTATTCGGTGTATGTTTAGGCAAAGTGAAAATGAACCGTAACCAGAGAGAGGGATCCAATGTAGTACTGTCTAGCCAGTCAAAGGACCCCATAACTCTCTAGCGGTAGTATCTCAACGGGTGGCTGGTAAAAAATTGATAATAGCCTATTTAGCATCACAAGAAATATTTGCTTCGGCAATAGAGCAAGATAAGAAAATTCACATCTTCATTCAAAAGAGGAGAATAGTTCTATCATTCAGATCAATTCATTTTGTAGTTTATACATAATATACATCTATGACTCAAAATCAAGTCTCCTAGACACAATAATCAATGAGCATCTCACAAAAACATAAGTTCTGTAGAAATATGTTTCAAAATGGAAACTGACTACATGGACCTCCCATGAAAAAAAAAAAAAAAAAAAAAAAAAAAAAAAAAAAAAAAAAAAAAAAAAAAGCCATTTTGAAGTGTTGTATCGGGTATGGAAAATTACATACAATACCTGAGTTGCAGTTATATTGTCTGGCGTATCCTTAGACATTACAAAAGCAAACGAAGAAAAAAACAGGTATGAAACATAAATACACTTTGGAACAACAGCTAAAATCTCGATTATTTCATCAGAAAAGTGGATATAAAAATGTATAAAATCAATTTCCCTGTGAAATAACATCTAAGTTTTTTTTTCCACATTTTATCCGGAATTTCTATAAAAGTGCCAAAAAAGTTAATTTAAATAATTTCGTTTACAACCAAATCAAAATTTTCATGCATTCTATGAAAAAAAATTCTATAAAAAATCAATATAAAAAAGTTATGAAAAATAAGAGCCCTTAGAAACACCTAAATTCTCATTTTATCATAGATTACTATAAAAGTTGGTATGAAAAAAGTTTATGGAATTTACGTTCCATTTGAAGCAGTATAAGATATTTGAAACTTTATATAAAAAAAAGGGCGCTATGGATTGATCACCAAAAAAACTAGAAAAGTAAAGTCCCTTTCGAAAATCGTCTAAATTACTTGGTATTTCACCAGAAATTGCTATAAAGTTGTAAAAAAAATCCATATCAAATTACTTTTAAAGCCAAGTCTAAGCTCTCTGGCATTTTATCAGAAACCGCTATGAAAATTGGACATAACAGTAGTTGAAAAATTTAATTCTTCACAATTTTATCGGAAATTGCTATAAAACCTAACGTGAAAAGAAGACTATAAAAATATTTAAAATAGAATATCAGAATTGTCAAAACAATACTATCTTTGGATAAGGATGAAATCATAAAAATCAAACTCACTTTGGATATGTAGAGTTTAAAAATTATATTCTTGAAAAAAAAATTCTAAATATTTCTTTTTATTTCAAATAGAGATGAAATCATAAAAATCAAAATCACTTTGGATATGGAAAGTTTAAAAATTATATTTTCCTTGAAAAACAATCTAAACAATATTATTTCAAATAGAGAAAAAATCATAAAAATCAAACTCACTTTGGATATGGAAATAATTTTAAAAATAACATCTAAATGTTCTTGTTTACGAAAAATTACAAAGTAAATGGACATAAAAACCTTATGAAAAATAAAATTACTTTGGCACCAAAAGTAATGAATACTCTGGTATTAAGTCAGAAATTGCACCATAACTAGACAGTAAGAAAAAACAAACCCGTAAAATACTAAATTAACTTTGAAGAAACAGGTAAAACCGTCTTTCTCATTACAGCAGAAACTACCCATAAAAGTTCAAGAGAAAAAAAAAAGTTTTACAAGACAAATATATTTTCCTAAGGTCTTTAAAATATACTAGAAATTAAAATCATATGTGGAGAAAGACAATAAATAAATAAAAACTAAATTTCTTTTGGAACATCAAATGCACTGACATTACGTCAGATACTGATACAAATGGATAAAGAAAAAAATAAAGAAAAACAGCTAAATTAGAAAAAAAAAGAAAAACCCACCAAATTAGAAAAAAAAAACAAAGTAAAAACAGACAATTAGAAAAAAATTAAGAAAAAATACAGAAAAGTAATAAAACAAAGAAAAAAAAACAAATTAAAACATAGCTAAAAAAACAGCCAAATTAGAAAAAATAAAGAAAATACAGCCATATTAGAAAAAAAAAAACAAAAAAAAAAAACCGCTAAATTAAAAAAACAAAGAAAAAACAGCGAAATTTGAAGAATCAAGAAAAAAGCCAAGTTAGAAAAAAAATACAGAAAATACAGCCAAACTAGGAAAATAAAGAAAAGTCAAATTAAAATAAAAAAAAATACAGTAAAAATAGCCAAATTGGCAAATATAAAGAAAAAACAGCAGAATTGCATTTGGAACAACTACACTCCACCATTGCATGAGAATTTTCTCACAAAAGTGAAAGAAGGAGACGCGAAAAGTGAACAAGACCTGAATTTATTTAAGGTTGAAAATGCCTGGAACTTTTCAGTGACCGGTATAATGGCTTTGTGTATACCCGATAATTCCTCGCCATTTAAGGAATTAATGAACACGTCAGCTTCCATCCCGGTAAATAAAAAAAATAAATCCGGTTTAGATAATAACCAAAAATAACAACAATAAAAATAAAAATTCTACAGATGAGTTTGACTTTGAGTATCTTTGGAGTTGAAGCCTTCCAAGAAACAACTTATCAAAGTTTAAGATATTATTATTATTATTATTATTATCATCATTATTATTATTATTATTATTTGCTAAGCTACAACCCTGGTTGAAAAACCAGGTTGCTACAAACCCAGGGGCTACAACAGGGATAATAGTCCAGTGAGGAAAGGAAACAAGGAAAAATAAAATATTTTAAGAACAGTAACATTAAAATAAGCATTTCCTATATAAACTATAAAACTTTAAGAAAACAAGAGAAAGAGAAATAAGATAGAATAGTGTGCCCAAATAATAATAATAATAATAATAATAATAATAATAATAATAATAATAATAATAATAATAATTAACAGTAGAAAACTTTGCAATGGTGTCCAGATTTTTACCGGCTCACTTTCCTCTTCATAAACTCCCAGGAGGCAACTTATCGAAATGAGGAACAGCAAGCGACCCCCAAACGGTAGCGCGACCTCGTTTGACCACTGGCTCACCGACCGTGCAAGAGGGCAGGAGGTCATCCTCTTTCTAGTTTTCGTCATCACGAGCGAACGACTTCGTTCCGAGGCAGAAACAAAAGAATGCAGCGACTGCTGCCCGTGTTTTCGCACCCACGTGGTGGCAACACTGGTGATGGTCGGCCGCCCATTTTGGCAACAATGATCATCGCCGCTGTATGATTTCGCAATCCTTGTTTCTCTCTCTCTCTCTCTCTCTCTCTCTCTCTCTCTCTCTCTCTCTCTCTCTCTCTCTCTCTCTCTCTCTCCACTTTTTTGCATTTAGCCTTTCTAGATTGCATTGGTTCACGTTTTTTATCAAATATCAATGATTTCACAATCCTTCTCTCTCTCTCTCTCTCTCTCTCTCTCTCTCTCTCTCTCTCTCTCTCTCTCTCTCTCTCTCTCTCTCTCTCTCTCTCTCTCTTTCTCTCTCTCTCTCTCTCTCTTTGCAATTAGCCTTTTTAGACTGCATTGGTTCACGTCTTTTATTAAGTATCAATAAAGAGCTTCTACTGTAAATGTAATTTCAGTCTTGCAATTCAACTGTACATTTTTCCTACTCCATTTTTTTCCTATGAAAGCAATTTATTCTTTTGTCCGTCTCATAAAAGCAATATTATAAAATTGACTCAAGACAACGCTATCAATTCTCTCTCTGTGTTTCTCTATAAAATCAAAACCAGATTGACTTTTACGTTAAGCTGGGTATAATTTGAAGAGCAAAAATTTCCATGCAATATACATTATCTCTCGTCAAATCGTGCTGGCCCTGAGCTTGGTTTTGAGAGCTAGTGTACTCTCTCTCTCTCTCTCTCTCTCTCTCTCTCTCTCTCTCTCTCTCTCTCTCTCTCTCTCTCTCTCTCTCTCTCTCCAATTACCGTCGCCTTGCATTCTTGCGTTTTCTTACAATTTTCTCCATGTTGGTTTCTCCTGCATGTTTTAACACACTTACAAGGCACGATAGATTTGTATCTATATTCGATTTTTCATAATGTTACTTGCCAATAAAGGATAGTCTCCCAAAAGCAATTGTAAACACCAGTATGTCTGTTTATATGGGATATTGTAAATATGTCTGTTTATATATGAAATTACAAAAGATGATAGATTTGAATAGAAAAGGAAAAAAAATGTAGGACTGAAAATGAATATGAGTAAAACTAAGATAATGTTTAATGAAAATGCAGACAACAAATCAAAGTTATGGACGAACTAATAGTTCTTATTTATGCAATAATATAGGCCTTACCTATCTCAGTTCTTTTACCAAAATTTAAACAGAAAAAGAAAAAATATATAGGACTGAAAATGAATATGAGTAAAACTAAGATAATGTTAAATGAAAATACAGACAACAAATCAAAGTTATGGACGAGCAAAATGTTTTGATTTATGCAATAATATATGCATTACTTCTCTCAGTTATTTTATCAAAACTGTTACAACCGTAGAGCAACGGCCTCCTGAAGTGTCTGCACAAATTACTTACCAGAGTAATTACATTGCAACATCTCCTAAAATTCTGTTGAGGTTTACGTCAATCACGCGAGCCTACAAAACACTTTGATTGCTTTCCAGAATAAGTCAAACTTCAGGCAAACATGGCAATCTTTCTTGGCGACTCAGAAAGATTAAAAGTTACAAACAATTACGAGTATAGTAAGAGTAGACCTACATACATACACATAGGCTATGTATGTACAAACATATATGAGCGTATTTATTTATAATATATATGCCCATATATGCATACACACACAAACACACACAAACACACACACACACACACATATATATATATATATATATATATATATATATATATATATATATATACAAATAAGCCATATATTGTTGATACATTAATGTCTGGATTTCTATTAAGGACCTCGGGATCAGAGCCCCAGGCGAAATCAAACAAAGGCAATAGCGTCTGGCAAGCCGGGAAACGAACCCTGGTCAAGTTTCCTGGATCAGGGTTCGATTCCCTGCCGATCAGAAGCTATTGTCTATGTGTGATTTCACCTGGGGCTCTGATCCCGAGGTCGCTAAGAGAATCCAGACATTAATGTAGCAAAAATGTATGGCTTATTTGAATATGAAAAACACGCCTAACTGTGCAAAATTCATCACACACACACACACACACCCATATATATATATATATATATATATATATATATATATATATATATATATATATATATATATATATATATATATATATACACATATATATATACGCATGTATATATACATACATACATGTATAATGTGTTTGGCAGTAAGCAGAACAATGAGAAACTTAATCTTCCTCATTGTTATTTTCCTGAAGTTAAACTAACTATTTGAGCTTTTTGGTCCCGTGAAATTAAAACACTTTTATTGACCCTTGATACTCATGGAGTTGTAAACACACAGTGTATATTTCCTTTTTATTTATTACCTTTCAAGTTTTCTGTTATTTTTCGTAATTCAACCAGAACAAGTTCTTTTGCACTTCTAGGAGAATTGTTAATGTTATTCCATTACCATTGTGGTTGGCTCTACCTATGCTGATTAATAACTAATTTCCATTAACTACCAAATAATTCATAATTTTTTTTTACATATTTAGCAAATCATCTAAATAGGCATGCTGAAGGTAATCATCTTGTTTCCAAGCTTGCATCCAGCTAGGCTTTCGAAAAGGCCTTGCATCATGTGATGCCCTTCTTTCAATTCCCAATGCTGTAATCCCTTGATTGTGGTCAGGAAGTTCGTATGATTGGCCTCGACTCTAGTGCTGCCCTTGATCATATTAATCGTGAGACCTCGTTTTCAAACTAGAACAGCTGGGAGTAGGAGAGTCTTTTAAGTAATTGATTATAAAGAATACTTGTTGGTAGGTCCCATAGTGACTACAGGAATGTAACACCTATAGTCAATTTTTTTTAGTGAGGCAGATTTGCACCGATTCGCAGGGTTGCCCTTTCCACTAGGAAAAGTTTCCTGATCGTTGATTGGTTGGGCAAGATTATTCTAACCAATCAGATAGCAGGAAACTTTTCCGAGCAAAAAGGACACCGCTGCAAGTCAGTGCAAAGGCGCCTCATTAAAAAAAATTGAGTATAGTTTATTGATGGTTATTGTAGTCCCACCTCTTCTGCCACTGTTCTCTCTTCACTAATGGGTTATCTTACGTCTAATGGATCTTCCTTATGGTTTGTCTACATTTCCTGCTGTCTCGTTAATAATTTTTTGTAGAGAACTTTCAGATCCTCGATCATGGACCACTGGTTCCTTCCCTTCCAACCGTTCTTCTTTGCTGTGCAAACTCGGTTTCTAAGCAATTTTCTAATCTTTCCTTCTTTCTAGTTGTGGCACTCTTCCTTGCCCCTCTCTATTTCCTCCTCTTTGCCTTCGATCTAACTTATTTTCTTTCATTAGCATCTAAGTGTCTTAAACCATTGCTTTTAATATTACTTACGCATGATATGTTATTTGGCCATACTTAAGCTGGCTTCTCTCTTTGCATCAAATTCCTTCACTTAAATGTGAACCCGTGGTTGCTGAATCCCTCAGAGAACTACCTTTAATTAACGCATGATGAAAATTGAATCCTAAGTAAATTCAAAGTACGATTAAAAATCCAGAGCTTTTAATTGATGTCTTTTATAAAACTCATCTATAATTCTAGGTTTGATTCTTTATTGATAATTTACTTTTGAGGATCAAATCCGGTCTCCTCCTTCATCAATTGTATAAAAATTTGCGTATTAATAGTCTCTTCAAGATTTCTGATGATCAAGCTATCGTGAAAAAGTGTTTTAATTCTTTCAGTATACCTTGTCTTGACTAATGCTTCCCTGTCTAGTTTTAAGCTGGTCAATCTTATCTTAATTTGTTCCACAAAAACTTGCGATCTAATAAATCCCTTATCCTTTAAAGGTTTAAAGGCCACT
>NC_090754.1:75246865-75261865 GCF_036898095.1 Palaemon carinicauda
ATATATATATATATATATATATATATATGTGTGTGTGTGTGTGTGTGTGTGTGCGTGTTTGTGTGCGTATTAACGTGGTGAAGCGGTTTGTGTATCCTCATGATCTCTGTTAGATTTCGCCAGTCGTCTCTATCGTGAGCATTTAAATCAATACTTTTCCATTCATCATCTCTTACTTCATGTTTCATAGTCCTCAACCATGTACGCCTGGGTCTTCCAACTCTTCTAGTGCCTTGTGGAGCCCAGGTGAAAGTTTGGCTAACTAATCTCTCTTGGGGAATGCGAAGAGAATGCCCAAAACATCTCCACCTACCCTTCACCATGATCTCATACACATATGGCACTTAAGTAATTTCTCATAGTTTTAATAACAATAATAATATTTTCGTAAGGCATGACATGTATATATCTAATGGTCATATTCCTAAAATGTAACTCCCCAACCCTTTTTCTATTCTCTTTGATTTCCATGAATAATATTTCCCCATAAACAAAGGTCCTTGGATAGCACGACATGACTGAGTTCAGAGACATTTTTTTTCTTTTAATAGAATCTCTGTGAAAAGAGAGTCAGTAGGTCAGGTAAAACAAAATGGAGGTTCTATACTCGCGCCTAGGTGAATGAAAGGGGGAGTAAAATGAAAGTCGATCTAAGAATTATTTCTAACAAATACTTTAATTTACATATCAATGTTTGTAAATATATATATATATATATATATATATATATATATATATATATATATATATATATATATATATATATATATAAACAGCAACAAATACAGCCGTTTCTAGTCCACCGTAAGACAAAGGCTTTATACATGTCCTTATTAATGTCTGGGGTTTGGCCAGTTTTCATCACCATGATGGCTAACTGCAGATTGGTGATGGCGGGAGATTTTTGTCTGATCTCTCACAACAAACCATCCTAGTACGGGTAGTTTTGATTATAGTACAGCTTTGTTGATCATGACGATATACAAACCCTTTTACCACGTTAAGGTATCACAACTCAGAAAGGGATGTATGTATGTATGTATATGCATATACATAAGTCAAACTAAGAATTACTTTCAATATAAATAGTCTCTCTCTCTCTCTCTCTCTCTCTCTCTCTCTCTCTCTCTCTCTCTCTCTCTCTCTCTCTCTCTCTGTATATATATATATATATATATATATATATATATATATATATATATATATATATATATATATGTGTGTGTATATATATATATATATATATATATATTATATATATATATATATACTATATATATATATATATATATATATATATATATATATATATATATATATTTATATATACATACACTGTGTATGCGTGCAATGTCCCCACACATAAGAATGTAACATAGAAATGTTTTTCTCAGAGGTCACACATATATTCTTAAATATTAGATCTCATTAACATCAGTGAACATTATTAGTTTTAGAGTACCGTTAGGAACTTAAGAACTAAATTAACAGGCAAAACGTAACGGACAACTCCACCCATGACTGGGGGAAATGGGTGGGGGAGCCTGCTCCACTACAAATGTTTATTATAACATAATTACGATAGAATTCGCGTGAAATGTTACAAAATTGTGCAGAGCGCATCCAAAAACAAGCTCCTCTCGTTGACTTCGGCGGGTGTTATTAAATTTAGACATAATATGTCTAAATTTAATAAATATATTATAAAGTATTGCGATGATATTATCATCGCAATACTTTATAATATATTTATTAGCTAACATTATTCATTGACAAAACATATATCTGAGGGAGAAATTTAAGTTGGTAAATAAATTTCGATTCACATTACTTGGTAATTATTTGAAATCAATTATGGTATTCGGACAAAAGTACTTCCGACCAATCAGCTATCAGGAAACTTTTCTGAGCTAAAAGGGTACGCTTACGAGTCTGCAAATCTGCCTCGCTAAAAAAAATTAATATAGTCCTTATTAGCCCTTTTCACATAACTTCCAATTGTGACTATTCAAGAGACAATGAGGCCAAAGAACAGTTTAGAAATACCTAAAGAATGTTACTAAAAGAAGTAACGTGCGTAAATATACATAATAACCTAAATAATGATTTTCAGTTATCATTCCAACACAACGAAAATAAAACGACTTTAGTCTTGCATAGCAAAAGTTAAATATGACTCTGGTTCGTTTACAGGACTATATTAACAAATTATAGTGTCTGTAGGTTTAATGGTTTAAATGTCATTCATGAATAACAGAGGCAAGGGAACGGATAATGCACTAGAGACTCCATATATACATATGATCAGCCTTAAAGCCCCTCTATATCAAACTAGGACCAGGGCGATCCAGGCAATGGCTGCTGATGCCTAAGTAGGTAGACATATAGGCTCCTCCAACAACCCCACCCGCCATCCCTTGCTCACAAGGATGATAAGGTTTCAGACATTATTAGAAACTTTAGAGCTTAAGCGGATCTCGAACTCCCGTACAACAGATTTCCATGCTGGGACGTTTCTAATAGGCTACCACATCCCTTCATTATCTAATGAACAAAAGACAAAAAATAGTTTTGAGCTTTTGTGGCTCTTTCGCAAAATAGGAAGATGGTGATCTGCAAGAAGAGCAGCGCTAATAACTTTAGGGACTCGATCATAATTATCATCGTTATGTAAGAAAACCGCCTGTAATTTTGCCTAATTGCTGCTAATTTGTGACGCTTCCCGCCCGAGTTCTTTACACCTACACGGAAGAACAAGAGGAGCAATATTACAACAGCAGCAGAACAGATGACCAGAGCGTGACACTTAAAACACTTATCTCAGTGAATAGAGGAAGCTTTGTGAAAAATGCTTAACTTTACAATAGCATTTGATACTACAACAACATCAAATACAGCCGTTTCTAGTCCACTGCAGGACAGAGGCCTCAGCCATGTCAATTCATGTCTGGGATTCGGCCAGTTTTCATCACAACGTTGGTCAGTGCGGATTGGTGATAGTATGAAATTTTCTTTTGATCGCTCACAGCAAAGTAACCTAGTATGGGTGGCCCTGACTAGTGCAGCTACGCTGATCATGGATTAAACAAATCCATTTAACTAGTTAAGTATCCCCACCCAGAAAAGGATAATGTGAAAAATAGAATTTCGTGAAACTTAACCTCAAGTAGTAAAAAAATAAGAGCAACTATAATGATCTAATTAACAGGATGAATTAAATCGTCCTCTCAATTAATGTAAAGGAGACTTTAAGACAAGAACAAAGCATACTGAGGGAGTGAATGGTCACTGAAAACTAGCGTCGCAATAACACTGGTCATTAACGCCAAACTCAGCCTGGAGAGAGGTACATACTTTAAGTCAAGCGGGAAAAAGTATTCAGTCACGAAGTGTTAACTTAAAACCAAAACGAAAAAACTTAACATGATTTCGTATGAAATTCTCTCTCTCTCTCTCTCTCTCTCTCTCTCTCTCTCTCTCTCTCTCTCTCTCTCTCTCTCTCTCTCTCTCAAATCAGTAAAGTATACCTCTGTACCATGGTCTTCTACCGTCTTGGGTTAAAGTTCTCTTGTTTGAGGGTACACTCAGGCACTACTCTATCATATTTCTCTTCCTCTAGTTTTTCTAAATTTTTATAGTTTATATAGGAGATATTTATCTTAATGTTACTGTTCTTAAAATATTCTATTTTTCCTTGTTTCTTTCATCACTGGGCTATTTTCCCTGTTGGATCCCCTGGGCTTATATCATCCAGCTTTTCCGACTAGGGTTGTAGCTTAGCAAGTAATAATAATAATAATAATAATAATAATAATAATAATAATAATAATAATAATAATAATAATCCTTTCACATCCCAAGTTTCAGTAGATCTACAGGCCAACTTATAAAAAATGAATGTTGCGTACAATTAATTGCAACAGCCAGCTTCTATTATAAAAGAAAATGTTGCAATGTGCAATCTCTCTATATTCATATAAGCATGTAACTCCATCCATTCACGCAATAAACCGATAGCCTCGCATACCAACAATTTTGCATCACCTTAACAAGAGATGACGTCACATACCGGACCTCCTGTCAAACTGCATTGCCTTCTCTAACTTCATCATCATCATCACCATCGCATTAAGCAGTCGAGTAAAGAAAGTGAAGGGTCGAGAGAGAGAGAGAGAGAGAGAGAGAGAGAGAGAGAGAGAGAGAGAGAGAGAGAGAGAGAGAGAGAGAGAGAGAGAAGAGTTTAGCAATCCATCTCACAACCGAGAAATTTTCCGAAGCAACACCACCATCTGTCATCCATTTGCATTTTCAGAAGTCCGGGAAACTGAGCAATGGCGTTTATCTCTCGAATATGCGCACGCACACGTAGCCACCTCCGCCCAAAAATCCATTGCTGGCGGGAAGAAGAAGGTCACGCCCATCTTTCGTAAGGATAAACCGGCCAACTAGAGGCCCAGAGTTGATCTGTGGTCCGGTTGGAAGGGAGGGGGTGGGGGAACCTACCAGAGGGCGTGTCGGTAACAAGCAATTGAGAGGTCGTTCAAGTAAGGCAGGAGTGCGTTGGTGTGCTTGTTTCTGTATCTCTGTAGCCCATTGTTTGTATTCTTGCAAAAATCTACAGGCAATTATACTTTTGTGTATTTCAGTAGATCTAGAGATAATTGTTTCTGTAGGTTGCGCATATCTATAGGCAGTTGCATGTTCGTGTATGCTTATGCACCCCAATATATATATACAAACATTTTATTTATATATGTGTATATATATGTATATATATATATACATATATATATATATATATATATATATATATATAATATATATATATATATATATATAATATATATATATATATATATATATATATATATATATATATATATATATATATATATATATATATATATATATATATATATATATATACACACAACAGCAACAATTGGAGCCTATAGTAGACCGCAGGACAAAGGTCTCAGGCATGTCCTTATTCATGTGTGGAGTTTGGCCAGTTTTTTATCTGGTCAACTGAGATGATGACGGGAGACTGTACAAGCCACTATATGCGCCTGTATTAACTGTCAGCTATGAACATCTATGACAGAATTTGGTTCTAAATTAACTTTTAAGTCAAGGTAATGTTTAATTTCGTGTGATAAGGTATCTTTGCTGATCATGGAATAACTAATAGCCTTAGTGGTTAAAATCAAGTAAAAATATTGATAATGAACAAAACAATGCCTTGCCTATCTAGATCATTTAACACCGTAGTTGTACCATTAATTTTTACGACCAAAGAATTTAAATTTTGAAGGCAAAAGCTATTTGAAATTCGTGGCTTTTGCTTTTTGGAAGTGGTGCGTTGCCCTGCCCATGAGATGAGTGCTTCTCCTTATCTGCAAAGATCAGGAATTTGTAATTCAACGGAGTTAATGGCCTAAAAAGCATCACGCCTTTCTGATAAAAGCCTTGCTTTTACGATGATGCATTTTTAGGTTTCCTTCAAACCAAGGTAATTGCAAAGGTCTTCTTCTAGTCAAAACCACTCTATCCTGTTTTAAATTATTTAATTTTTCCTTGTTTCCTTTCCTCACTGGGCTATTTTCCCTGTTGGAGCCCCTGGGCTTATCGCATCCTACTTTTCCAACTAGTGTTGTAGCTTAGCAAGTAATAATAATAATAATAATAATAATAATAATAATAATAATAATAATAATAATTTGAGGTACCATGATAAAAATAAAATTCACTGTCTGTCGTCTCCAGTCTCCCTCTGTCACCCCCCAATATCTATAGATTCCAGAATTTCAGGTGTAGGCCTAGAAGAGTTTGGTTGTTAGGGGGGAGGACAACGGGCGGGGGGAGGACGACGGCAGGCCGGGGAGGTACTTGTTAGAGCTGTAAGGGGTGTGATGGTAGGGGAACCACAAAAAATTATGGATGAGCGTAAATTCAGTATAATTTCTCGAGATCTTCATTCTATCATTATGATGATTCTAACTTATAATTATATGGTATATTTGTTGTGTTATTTGCTATACCATTCTCACGAACAACTTGTTGACAA
Organism: Palaemon carinicauda; assembly: GCF_036898095.1. Lineage (NCBI taxonomy): Eukaryota > Metazoa > Arthropoda > Malacostraca > Decapoda > Palaemonidae > Palaemon > Palaemon carinicauda. Next base: position 75,252,933 of record NC_090754.1, read on the forward strand.
AAGGATCGATGTTTAGTTTGGATATATACTATGATCCCACTGAAAAATCTTTCGTAAACACAAGCTAGGCGTCCTCTCTCTCTCTCTCTCTCTCTCTCTCTCTCTCTCTCTCTCTCTCTCTCTCTCTCTCTCTCTCTCTCTCTCTCTCTCTTCCATATATATATATATATAATGTATATATATATATATATATATATATATATATATATATATATATATATATATATATATATATATATATCAAATGGTAATGGAAATTACAAGATAGAGCATGCTAAAGATTCCAGTATTGATAGTGAAGTAAAAAGAAAAGTCATGAATGACTGGAGAGAGTATCTAAACAGGAAAGCAGATGAGGCTGACGAAGTTATGAATACAAAGAGAGGCTATGGTGTAATAATTTCTAATTGAATTATTGATAAAATATCTAATAGGGCAAAGAAGCATATACCCATTAAAAAGAGGGATGGATCTGTTATAACAACAAAGAATGAAGAAAGGCAACGTTGAATGGAACACTTTAGTGAGGTCATAGATAGAGGATATGAAGAGAATATGTTGATTGATATACCTAAAGTTGAGGAAGACCCTAATGTGCCCATGAATGAATTCAGTGTGTTTGAAGTCGAAGTTGTCATTCAAAAACTAAAGATATGGTGTGGAGGATTGATTTTTGTTTTATTTTCATTTATTTTTGTTGGTTGACAAATCCAGAGAGAGAGAGAGAGAGAGAGAGAGAGAGAGAGAGAGAGAGAGAGAGAGAGAGAGAGAGAGAGAGAGAGAGAGAGTGTGTGTGTGTGTGTCAGCAAGCGACAGGTAGTTAGTGTATTGATTGTTCGTTGTGAGAAAGACTGTTGGTATAAATGAGGTTGTTGTTTATGTTTTTAGCTAGGTTAGGAAAGTTGTCAATGTCTTGGGTGAATGTTCCTTTTTATTTGACTGCAGCTAGAGGCAATTGTGTGGTTTGAGTGCTGGATTTACTTTATATTTTACTTATTGCCAACTTCATTCTCAATGGTATGGAAATAAAGATATGTAAAATCTGTATATATAGGAATTTATCTGCATATATATGTGTGTGTGTATATATATATATATATATATATATATATATATATATATATATATATGTATGTGTATATATATATATATATATATATATATATATATATATATATATATATAAATATATGTATGTGTATATATATATATATATATATATATATATATATATATATAAATATATATATATATATATATATATATATATATATATATATATATATATATATATATATATATATATATATATATATATGATTTTAATATATCTACCTTTATTTCTATATAATAAATGTTTAACTTATTGTTACTTCTTTTTAAATAATATTACTTTGAGTTATATTTGGTTTCAGCTGAGTGTATTGCTTAGAAATTAGACAACAATGACAATAAATGCAGCCGTTTCTAGGCTACTGCAGAACAAAGGCCTCAGACATGTCTTTATTCATGTCGGGGGTTTGACCATTTTCGTCACTAGCTGGCCAATGCGGATTGCTGATGGTGGCAGATTTTTGTATGGTCGCTCACAACAAACCAACCTAGTATGGGTTTTTAAATAACTAAGTATGGTAATCATAATACTTGCACGATTATTGAGATATGGACATTACACTATATAACGTGATGGCCGCTGCGGATTTATGATGGTGGGAGACTTTTGTTTAATCGCTCAAACCAAACTAACCTATAGTCAATTTTTTTTTATGAGGTGCATTTGCATTGTCTATTTAGCTCGGAAAAAAGTTTCCTGCTCGCTGATTGGTTAGAATTATTTTGTTCAACCAATGAGCGATAAGGAGACTTTTCCGAGCTAAAAGGACACCCCATGCGAGTCAGTGCAAATGCGCCTCATTAAAAAAAAAAAATGGACTATAGTGTGAGTGTTTAGATAACTAATTATGTTTAACTTAATACTTGTGCGATCATTAATATATGAACATTACGTGGTCACTTCCAAGTCTGCAATATTGTTTCGACACATTTAAACCAATTATTCGTCAGTAATTCAGATATTTGCCTCCACCAACGAAGTTGGTAGGAGGTTATGTTTTCGATCCCGTTTGTCCGTTTGTGTGTGGAAAAGTTCTTGGCCACAATTTTACTCATAGATTAGTGAAACTTTCAGGGAGTAATTGTTATGTTAAGACGTGGAAATGGTTCAATTTTGATTCCTAGGTCAAAGGTCAAGGTTTAACAAAAAGTCGAGAAACAGGATGCATTGGAGGAGGTCTGCGCTCTATTGAGTGGCCCTCTAGTTCCATTCTGATTCTTTTCTTTTTTTATCGTCTTTTTTATGTCATCTATCTTCGTTCACATAAATAATTCAGGGTCGTAATTCTGGTCAAGATTATCGATCATTTCTTGAGCTCCTCTGTCAGTTTTATCTTGCGTTTTCGTCAACTCTTTCAGGCCATTGTTGGTTAAATTGGTCGCTTTTCATCATTGATGTCTTTAGTTGTGATTTCAATTTGGATTCACTTGCGAGATTTTTATTATTATTATTATTATTATTTTATTATTTATTATTATTATTATTATTATTATTATTATTGTTATTATTTTTTTTCATTGGTGATTCATAGTTTCTTTTTATCTTGTTTTCGTTATTCGTTTATTTTTCTTTATTGTATTGAAGGGTATTGATAATAATAATAATAATAATAATAATAATAATAATAATAATAATAATGATGATGATGATGATATATTACATTAGTTACTTTTATTCAAGGCAACTGCTTTGTTACGCGTTCATTCGTGATTTAAATATAGTTATTAATTAATTTTCTTCATATTCAATTTTGATGATTTTTTCATCGCTGAATTTTGGTAATTATTTCTTATTTTGTCATTTATGATTTTTCATTGATGCTTTTATTTCTTAACATGTGCTTAACGGCGAACTAAACTGAATGGGCTCCCGGTCCCCGCACTGGGCCATTTTGCCCAAAATCAATAAATCCTGATTAAATTATAATGTATTAATTTTATTAATTTTTGGGTTCTGGTAATTAAGGGAGCTTCTATTTTTGCTCAAGCCAGTCTTTTACGATCATTTGAATCTCAAATTTTCAAATTTTCGTTCTCATAGGCACTTTTCTGAGTATTTCAATATTCCCTAAGTATATTATTTCAGTAATTTTCATCAATGTTTGTGATTTCAGTTGTTTTTATTTGTTATTATCCCATTATATTTTTATTTTGGCGACTTGGCCACATTTTCAATGCTATTTCAAAAATGCTTGAAGAATCGGCCCTACTGTATATATATATATATATATATATATATATATATATATATTATATATATATATATATATATATATATATATATATATATATATTAGATATATATATACATATATATATTTACATATATAAATATGTATATATTTACATATAAATATATATTTATGTAAATATATATAAATATATATATATATATATATATATATATATATATATATATTAATATTTATATACATATATATATGTATATATATTTATATATAATATATATATATATACTGTATATATATGCATATATATATATATATATATAAATATATATATATATATATATATATATACATATGTGAATATATATATGCACTGTATGTATGTATGTATATATATATATATATATATACATATGTGAATATATATATGCACTGTATGTATGTATGTATATATATATATATATATATATATGAATGTATACATTTATATATATATATATATATATATATATATATATATATATATATATATATATATATATATATATATATATGGATAAATATCAACACAACATCGTGTTCAAATAGAAATAAATTTCTACCTCATACTTGGGATCGAACGCTAGTCCCTTCTAATGAAAGGCCAGGTCGAAACCAACCATGCCACGAGAGCCCATAAAAGGAAATCTGAACCTGACACTAATCTAGCTGTCCGAGGATTTACCTGGTGAGACATCAGTCTCTTTACCAGGGAGTTTATATATGAATGTATACATTTATATATATATATATATATATATTATATATATATATATATATATATAATATATATATATATATATATATATATATATATATACACGTTTCATTTTTTCCTTTGTTTTTCGAGCATAAGATTACTTACTGAATTGATAATGCTGTCGCAACGCCAAAGCATGATAACAAATCAGACAACGCAAACATATCAGTCAATCATGTTAGGTACTCTTTCTTATTTGCCGCTATCTGCTGAAATAGTAAGGTGTCGTACTTCCCTCACTGTAACCAGTTACTGTGGTCACTTTCATGTTACTAATATCGTCTGCAGAAGTCTCCCCTATGTAATAAAGAGCAAGTGTCAGGATATATATATATATATATATATATATATATATATATATATATATATATATATATATAATAGATGTGTGTATATATATATATATATATATATATATATATATATATATATATATATTTATATATATATATCTTTCCAGTCACGCTCATCTCTCTCCGATCTCCAAGGAGAGAGAGTATGTAGAGATGTTGGGGGTGCGTGTATGTGCATATCAATCTCAATATTTAGCTGTCCTTTTTGACGAGAGAGAGAGAGAGAGAGAGAGAGAGAGAGAGAGAGAGAGAGAGAGAGAGAGAGAGAGAGAGTCATTAACATGTAATCAGTACCAAGGACAGATAATACCTAAAGATTCTGTCATGCAATATTTCAAGCATTAAGTGACCCGTCTATAAAATCTACAAACTACAGTAAAATTCATTTGTGGTGGCACACACTTTCTTAGCTTAATGTAAACCCTATCTTTAGAAGAAAAAAAATACTTAACGAGACCAAAAAAGGTATGAATACATCTCACTAACATTACATATTGTAAGCTACTATGCATTTCTTGGCCGTGTCCAATTGATTTTCGCTGATAAAATCCTACCAAAACATCGGATATGGGTCACATTTTGGAAATAGGTATTTGAAGCCACAGCCTAATTGGCAAAACTATGCAATAATGTCTAATGTAAATAATGAAGGCACTTACCAGAGTAAATATAAGAAATTGATAGAGTAACTTAGCTAAATTTAGACGCACCCAGAGAGAGGATAGTTGTGACGTGAACTATGACATCAGACGTAATACCCAGTAAACTTTCCATTCACGATAGTAAACACGCCTATAACAGGCGGAAGACAGCAAACCATTCATATGTCAAAGCTAATCTGGACTGAAGTGTAAAATAACTACATCATACTACAGTAGAGTATCAATGAGTGGGTGGCCTTCAGTAATGACGTCTACAGTCTCTCTCTCTCTGGGAGCGTCTAAATTTAGCTAAGTTACCCTTTCAATTTCTTAGATTTACTCTGATAAGTGCCTTTATTATTCACATTAGACATTACTGCATATTTTTGCCAATTAGGATGTGGCTTCAAATACCTATTCCAAAATGTGACCCATATCCGATGTTTTTGGTAGGATTTTATCAACGAAAATCAAATGGACACGGCCCTGAAATGCATAGTAGGTGAATATATAAAGTAATATGAAGATGATTTGTAATATTATTGTTGTCAGATGAGTAACTTCCCACACAATCATAAGTCTTCCCTGAAATACTTGTTCATATATGCTGAATTGTTTCAAATCAATTATTGATATGCTATCTTGAGAAAATGAACTGTTATTAGATTTGTGAATTATGTATAAGTAAGATTTTTCAGTCAGACCAAAATTTAAAAATTATTCTAAAATTCATTATTTTAGCGAATAACATTTCTTTTGAAATATTATATCGAATAAAACATATGGGTCTATACAACGTAATTATAAATTGGAATCCTAACTAAAAAAAATTGTGATACTGATGAACTCGCTATTGAATTACTTTTAAACAAAATGACTCCTTTCTCGTAACCATTCTAAAAAAACAAAATCCGCCTACCCCACACTTTTCGCATCTGGAATCACTCTCTTTATATATATATATATATATATATATATATATATATATATATATATATATATATATATATATATATATATATATATACTATATATATATATATATATATATATATATATATATATATATATATATATATACAATAAATATAAACTTTTGATGTAATGTATAATTGTTAATCATCTAGCATCAAAATATCAAGTTATTCATGACGATTTGAGTTTAATTAATTAAAAAAAATATTAAAAGTAAAAAATTTTAAAAAGCAGAAATGAATATATAACTATAATACTTTTAAAATTTCCTATTGAACTAGAAGATTGAAAAATGAATATATTATACATATATATATAAATTATATACATATAAATATATATATATATATATATATATATATATATATATATATATATATATATATATATATATATACAGTATATATATATATATATATCTATATATATATATATATATATATATATATATATATATATACAGTATATATATACTGTATATATATATATATATTATATATATATATATACTGTATATATATATATATATATATATATATATATATACAGTATATATATATATATATATATATATATATATATATATATATATATATATATATATATATATATAAAGTGGCGATACCTTAATGTAATTAAAGGATTCTTCTATCGCCATACTTACTATGATTTCTTGTTGTGACCGATCAGATTATAATCTCCCACCATCAACAATCCACAGTGGCCAGCATGGTGATGAAAACTGGTCAATTTTCACACATGAAATAGGTCATGTCTGAGGCTTTTGTCCTGAAGTGGACTAGAAACAGCCGCATTTGTTGATTGCTATATATATATATATATATATATATATATATATATATATATATATATATATATATATATATATATATATATATATGTGTGTGTGTGTGTGTGTGTGTGTGTGTGTGAATATACATGTGTGTGTGTATATATATATATATATATATATATATATATATATATATATATATATATATATATATATATATATATATATATACAAGGAAACACTTAATGCGTATGAAACTTAAATTTCCAAACTAAAAGATTGGAATATAACAATCAAAAATAACATATAATTAAGATTTCTCTTTTGGCGGAAAAAAATTAAATGAAAAATGCGTATTGTTTCACTCAATTGAAAGATGTCAGCAACAAAAAGGACACCGATGATTACGTTAATGAAATCCAATTCACCGTTTACAGTAATTAACGAAATCATTAACTATGTCAAATTGCATTTCACTCATTACTGAACACATACCAGATCATGGAAAATGTAATGGGCACAAGATCACAACAATGGTAATAAATAGGTTTAATAAATAGGTCTTACCAAAATTAATCTAAAATCTAATATCATCTTTTAATGGCCAAATAATCGTGGCGGCCGATGGTGGTAACGTCCCTGACTGGTGATCGCCAGACTAGGGTTCGAGTCCCGCTCGAAATACTTAGTTCCTTTGGTCGCTGCAAACTCACCATCCTTGTTAGCTATGCATGGGAGGTTTGGGGGAGCCTACAGGTCTATTTGCTCAGTCATCAGCAGCCATTGACTGGGCCCTCCTTGGTCCTAGCCTTGGCGCTGATCATATGTATAAATGGTGAGTCTATAGGACATTGTCCTGCTCGATAGGTCACTGTCACTGTCCCTTGCCTCTGCCATTCCTGAGCAACCTTTAGGCCGGGAGCACACTAGCGACTCTGTGGCGCCACAAAGCCACGCCATGCCTGTGGCGGGGGATGAGCGACAGAGAGCCACAGTCGTTTGCCACAGTCGCTAGTTTGTGAGGCAAAACTTGAAAACAATGGAAACCTATGGGAGACCACATCCTCGCCACACGATGCTGTGGCTTTGTGGCGCCACAGAGTCGCTAGTGTGCTCCCGACCTTAAACCTTACCGTCGTCATAGCCAGGTTTTGCACTTCCATCGTGAATAGAAAGTCCCGCCGAACTTCATTGTCGAAGCATTTTTAAATGTAAAGGAGAAATAAATTAAGAACTATCATTACATAATGAAAATTCTTTTACTAACGTTCTCTTACAGTTAAAGGGTTTAAAGGTCACTCAAGAATGGCAGAGGCAAGGGACAGTGACAATGCCCTAGAGACTGATTATATATACATATAATTAACACCCAAGCTATTACCAGGGAGGGAAAGGCAATGGCTGCTGATGATTCAGCACGTAGATGAATAGGCTCCCCAAAAACCCACCATCTTTAGCTCACAAGGATGATGAGGTTGTAGACACTACAAGAAACTAACGAGTTTGCGCGGGTCTCGAACCCTTGTCCAGCAGATGCTGATACCCATTCACAGCTAGATGGCCTGGCGTGGGGTAGGCCTACACATATCAACGAAACTAGAAAACGCAAGTTGAGTGGCACACCGCTCACCGACAGTGTTCACTTAAAACCTAAAAGTAGGCAATTTTAATCAATAGCTTTTCTGGTTTGTTCAGTAAAAAATGAAATTGCACGAATAGTATAAAGCGATTTATAGAAATTGTAAATAATAGTTTATCATAAGCAAACAATATGTCCAAATAATACATTGCAATATATAACGTACTAGTGTATGCGACCGGTCAAAACTGATATTCAGAATGATATGTACACACGCAAACACCTTCCCAACAGGATATGACTACTCTCTCTCCCCATTATCCGAGGGAAGGGGAGAGCTAGGCATGACCAGAAATATATGTATGTGTATAATATATATATATATATATATATATATATATATATATAATATATATATATATATATATATATATATATATTTGTGTGTATACAGTATATATATAGCCAGACTAGGGAAGATTTCATCATAA
>NC_090754.1:75266865-75269365 GCF_036898095.1 Palaemon carinicauda
ACCAATCCCCTTTCCTAAATTGGAATTATGGCCAAAACAATTCCCTAAACTCGAATCTTTAACCAATCACCTTTCTAAATTGGAATTATGGCTAAAACAATTCCATAAACTAGAAACTTTAACCATTCCCCTTTTCTAAATTGGAATTATGGCTAAAACAATTCCCTAAACTCGAATCTTTAACCAATCCCCTTTCCTAAATTGGAATTATGGCCAAAACAATTCCCTAAACTCGAATCTTTAACCAATCACCTTTTCTAAATTGGAATTATGGCTAAAACAATTCCATAAACTAGAAACTTTAACCATTCCCCTTTTCTAAATTGGAATTATGGCTAAAACAATTCCATAAACTCGAATCTTTAACCAATCCCCTTTCCTAAATTGAAATTATGGCCAAGGCAATTCCCTAAACTCGAATCTTTAACCAATCCCCTTTCCTAAATTGGAATTATGGCCAAAACAATTCCCTAAACTCGAATCTTTAACCAATCCCTTTCCTAAATTGGAATTATGGCCAAAACAATTCCCTAAACTCGAATCTTTAACCAATCACCTTTTCTAAATTGGAATTATGGCTAAAACAATTCATAAACTAGAAACTTTAACCATTCCCCTTTTCTAAATTGGAATTATGGCTAAAACAATTCCATAAACTCGAATCTTTAAGCAATCCCCTTTCCTAAATTGAAATTATGGCCAAGGCAATTCCCTAAACTCGAATCTTTAACCAATCCCCTTTCCTAAATTGGAATTATGGCCAAAACAATTCCCTAAACTCGAATCTTTAACCAATCACCTTTCCTAAATTGGAATTATGGCCAAAACAATTCCCTAAACTCGAACCTTTAACCAATCCCCTTTCCTAAATTGGAACTGGCCAAAACAATTCCCTAATCTCGAATCTTTAACCAATCCCCTTCCCTAAATTGGAATTATGGCCAAAACAATTCCCTAAACTCGAATCTTTAACCAATCACCTTTCCTAAATTGGAATTATGGCCAAAACAATTCCCTAAACTCGAACCTTTAACCAATCCCCTTTTCTAATTGGAATTATGGCCAAAACAATTCCCTAAACTCGAACTTTAACCAATCCCCTTTCCTAAATTGGAACTGGTCAAAACAACTCCCTAATCTCGAATCTTTAACCAATCCCCTTTCCTAAATTGGAATTATGGCCAAAGCAATTCCTTAACTCGAATCTTTAACCAATCCCCCTTTTCTAAATTGGAATTATGGCCAAAACAATTCCCTAAACTCGAACCTTTAACCAATCCCCTTTCCTAAATTGGAATTATGGCCAAAACAATTCCCTAAACTCGAATCTTTAACCAATCACCTTTCCTAAATTGGAATAATGGCCAAAACAATTCCCTAAACTCGAACCTTTAAACCAATCCCCTTTCCTAAATTGGAATTATGGCCAAAACAATTCCCTAAACTCGAATCTTTAACCAATCACCTTTCCTAAATTGGAATAATGGTCAAACAATTCCCTAAACTCGAACCTTTAACCAATCCCCTTTCCTAAATTGGAACTGGCCAAAACAATTCCCTAATCTCGAATCTTTAACCAATCCCCCTTTTCTAAATTGGAATTATGGGCAAAACAATTCCCTAAACTCGAATCTTTAACCAATCCCCTTTTCTAAATTGGAATTATGGCTAAAACAATTATCTAAATTAGAACCTTTAACCAATCCCTTCTTACGTTGGAATTACGACTAAAACCATTCCCTAAAATAGAACCTTTGACTAATCTTCCCTGATTTGTAATACATGATTAAAAAATCCCTTAAAACAAAATTGTTAGAAACCACATTTTTCCTGAAATAAATTTCTAACCGCCATATGTCTACGATCATTAAATTTATAGACAATTTTTTTGTCCTAAATTGGAGTGTTTCAAAATTAATTAATTCACAAAAAATAATGTTTGTCAATTATTTTCCTTAAGATGTTTCCTTTGCAATTACTTGTTTTACATAGAACTTCTAGATAATTAAACTGATGTGAAATTTCTGCTTATTGTCCTGAACTGGAAATTATAACACGTTAACTATGTACCCAGCAAAGAATTTCGGGCTTTTACTTGCTCTAAATAAGTCTTCTAACTGATTTCTTACCATATTAATACATTTCGGCCCAACAGTTTTAGGTAAACTACTATTTTCAACCACAAGTTGTTCTGAAATGACATTCAAAGCCATTTTTCCCATTAGTAATTTCTACTCAATTATTTGCTTCAATAAAACTTGTCAATCAGTTCCAAACTTGATGTTTATGACAAATTTCTTTGCCTAAAATAAAAATTCTGGCCAACATCAATTCCTGAAATGGAGTTTCTGGTTCACATCAAATTCATTCTAAAATATAGAAGCATTGCGTCAATACGAGAAATAGATGACGAAATGATTGACTGATAAAAGAAGGCTAAAAATATGTAGTGGCCTGTTGGTAACGTCCTTGCCTGGTGATCGCCAGACAGGGGTTTAAG
>NC_090754.1:75285293-75357793 GCF_036898095.1 Palaemon carinicauda
ACGGACCGAACAGAGGACATCCACACGATGCGCACGAGAACAGAGAAATGACCAACATTGGAGAATGACTAAGGGTGTCGAGACGAAGATTTTATCGAATTTTACTTTGAATGTTGGAGCAATCGTATGTAGAGGTTCCTCTGTACATATATATATATATATATATATATATATATATATATATATATATATATATATATATATATATATATATAAATATATATGTATGTATATATATATATATATATATATATATATAATATATTATCCATCTATATATATATATATATATACTGTATATATATATATATATATATATATATATATATATATATATATATATATATATATATATATATATATATATATATATATATATATATATATATATATATATATATATATATATATATTTGGGCTCAAGCCATGGCGTCCTGATGGAAGGTTCCTTTTTGGTAGCTTCCTTGGGTATATAACTACTAAGATATTCCCAGAGAATTTAACCACAGGTTATCACAGAATTCTAACTTCTGGAGCGAGTATCCTAAAGGTTTCCCTTTAAGACATCGTATATCAACAGGGGACGCATGTATTAAGGCGTGGCGCCACATAGCTATCTGCACCCCATACAGAGTTAACACTTCGATATGGAGGGACGGAGAATAGCTGGGGAGCTGTTCCACAGCTAATCTCGTCCGTGGCTACTTTTGGTACTCGAGACGTAAACAAACGGGCGCCATTGCTAAATGACGTCACGTCCGTCCTCATCCTTCATTTAGTAGCTCGCCTTACTAGTCGGACTTTTCCCTGTGTGATCTTTATCGACTTGCATCTTAGCCATGTCTCTACCCTCGGCCTCGCCTTCTTCTGGAAAGTTGAGTACAAGGTTCCAGTATTGTTTAAATAAGCTCTGACCGTAAAGTAACTTTTACTTTTCGAGATATTTGATGTTTTGTGGCAGAGCTGTGCCTCAACCGGACCGGCCATTTTATGGCGTCGCTGTTGTTTTGAATGCCTTATTTAGATAGCCTCAACAGCGTTTTCTGGCCTCATTAACTAATCGATTCTATTAGTTATTTAGTCTTCATAGCTAGGAACTTTTATATCGTGTTTTGACGCTTTTTTATCGGTCATCAACTGACCCCATACCAGTTGGCTAGTATAGCCTCTAGGCCAGAGCGCCTATATCAGTGTTCATGCATGATATTTATCAGTGATCCTAGGTTTATTTATGAAGATAGTGGCATTATTTTACAATACTATTGACTGTGATGCAAGTGTTTTCATCTTCAGGGACCATATAAGGGACAGGTTAGATAGTATGTCTTTCTAACCTAACCTACAAGTAGGACCCCTATATGCTTCCTTCATCCCCTGCCTTAGGGCATCCCCTCTGTGTAGCCTTGCTCCCCCTACCACGTAAGGGGATCAAGCTCATATCAGAGTATTATATCGCTTCTCTGTCCTCCCTAAGGGAATGATCCCCCCCTTAGGGTTGCGTCCGAGAATGAGGAACGGCTAGTCCTTCCTCTATTGCTGGGGCTAGGTCTCCGACCTTCCCCGCAATAGCGATATGTCTTCCATCTTTCCTAGTTCAGGGTGTAACATCCCTGCTCTAGGTTAGGTTTTGGAGGGGTTAGTTCTGTACCTTGCTGAAACGATACCCATGCACCGTTTTCAGACAGGCTGCCTTACCTTAGGCTAGGGAGTGTCCTCCCTTCCTTGGTGGCCGCTCTGGTACAGAACCTCCTCCACAGAAGACCCTTCTCTTCTCCCCTCCCCACCTTTCTCTTGTATGGCCTAGCCTATACTTAGGTTAGTCTATACCCATCTGTCCCCTGTCCTACAACTCCTCCTTAGGGTAGAGTGATAGGGCTACCTTGAGCTCCTGTGTGCAGTCCGCTCTGGTACGTGTACCCTTCATAGTGTCCTATGGGGTTAACCACTGGATGCATTCTGTCTACAGGGGTTCTCCCCCCCCTCTTGGGTGTTCCCTGCCCTCCCTTGGGCTCCCTTTGCTCCCGGTCCTCTGCGGCCCCTGCTTCTGGGTGATAGGGCTAGCCTCTATCATGGGTACACCCACTCAGGTGGGATGCCTTGGGGTCCGTGGCCGGACCCCTACATCCCCCACTTCTGTCTCTTTCACTATCCTGGTGCCGGTCCCTTGCCGCCTCTACTGTCAGTGATACCCACCTCCTCCCTTGGTGACTTACCCCTTGCCCTCTGGGCCGTCAGTCCGCCGTGTGCCGGGGGACTGCCGCCTGCCGCCGACGCCTAGCCGATGGCCTTCCCTCTTTCCTCTTAGCTTCAGTCGTCCGTCCACCGGCCGGCCCCCGAAGTGCCGGCATCCGCTGCCGGCAGTCCGGTTCTGCTATAACCATCCTTGTTCCTGTCACCAATCCGGCAACCTCCGGCTGCCGGAGCCGCCGCTCCCCGCCGGGGTGCCGGCGTGCCGCCGCTGTGCCGGCGGCCGCCACCCTGGTATTACTCTTGGCAGTCCGGTTCTGCTATAACCATCCTTGTTCCTGTCACCAATCCGGCAACCTCTGGCTGTCGGAGCCGCCGCTCCCCGCTGGCGTTCCGCCGCTGTGCCGGCGGCCGCCACCCTGGTATTACTCTTGACTTCTATATTGTCTTCCCTAATGCCAGAAACTCTGCTGGAGCGGCCTCCGGCGTGCCGGCGGTCTGCCGGAGCCTTCCGGAGGCGTCAAGCAACTTGCACCCCCTTCTACTAGCTATCATCTGATGTTGATAGCCCTACATCGCAACCAGATGGTCTGATTACATGATGGATAGGTATTGCCTTACCGTTCCATTAGTAACCATGCTGTCTTCTTGCATATCACAGATTTCCAGCATGCTACGTGTATCTTAGCACGGCCGGTTACCGGAAACTGTTACCCCATGGGATCTTCTACGTTCCCAATCCTTGGGTCTGAGTGGCCTCAGTCCCAGTTCTATATCCTTGGCAATCCCCACTAGAATTCCCACTGCCTTTACGGCATGCTATGTTGAATTCTGCCCTGTGTCCTCGGTCACAACAAATTGCCTACGGATAAGGTTACGGTAACCGGCCGGGCGGGTTACACGGAGGATGTGTCTATCTCCTTCTTTTCCGCCCACTCTCTGAACGTCACAGTATTTCTACCGCTTAATATTAGGTTAAAGATTAATCACTTAATACTTAACCTTAAGATAGAAGTCATCCTTATGACTCCCCCATACTCATGTCCTCTTTCTCTTACAGGAGGAGTACGTGAAGTGCGACCATGGCTTCTGTGGAGTGAAGCGCCCGCACTGTTATGGGCACACGGCGTGTAGGACTCACGCCCCTTGTGCAAACAAAAGGTGATCTGAAGTTCTGGGACCCACTGAACTGTACGGTCTACCAGGAACGCCTGGTCGAGGCGTTCAATAACCCTCCCTCAGCGGAGGTTAGGGACGCTTCTCGAGAGAAGCTACGCAAATGGGTGCGTGGCTTCCAGAAGAACGCCACTGGACCGTACCTTGCCACCGAAGACTTGAGGACCTTACTGTTCCCAAAGGCATCCCCAGACTCTGTGGTCCCCAAGGATCAGATCCCCACCGTCCAGATCACGGTGGAACCCGATGTTGTCATGGCTCAGTCCATGCACGAGTGTCGCCTGGATACTGACAACGCGGAATGTATGTCGGAAGTGTCAGAGACAACGGAGAAGAACCTCATGGCCGAAGAATTGGACTATGAGTAGGACCAAGTGGAATACGCTGGGTCGGAGCAAGAGGTCGCTCCGCCTTCCACCACTCCCGTCTACCTCCGCCACCCCGGACCCCATCCCAACCAGCGCCCAGGAGATGTTTTGGACGCTCGAAGCCATCATGGACAAGAAACTCCGTGAGACACACGAATACATCGGGACCATGGGAAGTTCCAAGGAGCCGAAAAGGAATTCGGTTAAGGACTTCCCTGCATGCTCGCACGCCAACCCCTGGAGGTATGCCGAGCGTATGCCGATCGCAACGGGCAGGATCTTCATCAGTGAGAAGGTCGGCTCGGTTGTCCTGGAAGAAGTGGACTTCTTCCCAAGTTTTGAGGCTTACCCGGACTGTTACGTCCGGCTTCGATCCGAACCTGCCTCTAAAGAAGAGACCGAACCTAAGGAGGTGATAGTGTTCGATCTCCCGAAGGCCCAGGCTATGATGGCCAAGACCCTTAAAAGTAGGGGTTTTCCTTGCTCAAAGCTTCCGGCGTTGAGCAAGAAGCACCCTACCTACGTCGCATCTGATGATGCGATCCTCCCCTTCATGGAAAAGGCCTTCGCAGCGGTACACAGGGCAGTGGAAGAAGGGAAACCTTGCCCTGCTCTGGAGGAGTGCAGACCCTTCTCCCTGGTCCCTTCCCCCGATGCCTCCTTCGTCGGGAACAAGATACGAAAGAAAGCCTTGCCGCATCCATGTCCGTCCAGGTCCAGCTTGACGTCATGGCCGGTGACACTAGAGTCCCCGACCACTACACGGTGCTCACCAAGACACATCTGGCGACTGTAGTCAAGGACTTATACAGCTTCATGAAGGCTCGGAGAGCCTGTCGTGAAGTCGTGTTCTCAAGTGTCTCAGTGAGACACGAACCCTGGAGGCTGATTTCCTCCAACATCTGGGGTAAGCACCTCTTTCCCTCTGATCTGGTGAAAGAGATTACCGACAAGGCCGCCACGGAGAACAGGAACCTTCTTCACAAGTGGGGCATGTCGAAGAAAAGGAAATCCTCTCAGGACGACGGCCCTCAACCTAAGAGGAGATCCTCCAAGCCGAAACCCCAGCAACGTCAACAGAGACGGCAGTTTCCGGGACCCGCTACTCCCCAAGTGGCTGCTCAGCCACAACAGACCTTTCAGCTGGTCACCCAACCGGTCTTGCCCCAATCACCGGTTTTCACCCCTGCCTTTGAGCAACAGACGACTACCTTTCGTCCCAAAGGTTGAGGCTCAAGCAGAGGTGCAGGCAGAGACGCATCTCGCCGTCCCTCCAGAGGTAGAGGAGGAAAGGGAGCTAGCGGCCGAGGTGGTACACCCTCGGGACACCAGAAGCAATGAAATGCTTCCGGTGGGAGGAAGACTCCGCCAATTCCAGGATCGTCGGACCTTCGATCCCTGGGCACTCAGCATCGTCGACAAGGGTCTAGGCTGGAGTTGGACTCAACCACCCCCAACTTTCCAGCAATTCTTCCAACAATCCCCCCCCCCTTCTGGAAGAATATGTCCTAGATCTCTTGAACAAGAAGGTGATTAGGAGGGTAAAGTCAACCAGGTTCCAAGGGAGACTGTTTTGCGTCCCCAAGAAGGACTCCAACAAGCTCAGAGTCATTCTAGACTTATCCCCCCCTCAACAAGTTCATAGCGAACAACAAGTTCAAGATGCTGACTCTTCATCAGATAAGGACCCCTCTTGCCTCAGGGTTCCTACACGGTCTCCATAGACCTGGCGGATGCCTATTGGTACATTCCAATGAACCACCACGCTTCCTCCTACCTAGGATTTCGACTCCAAAGGGAAAAGCTACGCCTTCAGGGCCATGCCCTTCGGCCTCAACGTGGCCCCTCGGATCTTCACAAAGCTGGCAGATGCCATCGTTCAACAGCTGCACCTCCGAGACGTCCAGGTGATGGCCTACCTTGACGACTGGCTAGCCTGGGCTCCATCGCCCGAGGATTGTTTAAAATCCTGCAACAAAGTCACCCAGTTCCTAGAACACCTGGGAGTCAAGATAAACGCGAAGAAATCTCGCCTCTCTCCAGCTCAAAGGTTCCAATGGCTAAGAACCCAGTGGAACCTTCAGTCACACCGCCTTTCCATCCTCCAGAAGAAAAGGAAGGAAATAGCAGGGTCTGTCAAGCGACTGCTGAAATCCAAACGGATCTCAAGACGTCAGCAGGAACGAGTTTTAGGCTCTCTACAGTTCGCCTCAGTGACAAACCCAGGGCTACGTGCACAGCTAAAGGATGCCGCGGGAGTCTGGAGACGTTCCGCATCCATCGCTCGAAGAGACCTCAAGAGACGGCTCCCAAACGGACTTCGGCTGCTCCTCAAGCCGTGGTCGGAAGCAAAGGCCCTGAAAAGGTCCATTCCTCTTCAACACCCACCTCCATCACTCAACATCTACACGGATGCTTCACTGGAGGGTTGGGGAGGTCACTCCCACCAAAAATAGGCTCAAGGCACATGGTCTCCCCCATTCAAGACGTTTCACATCAACATCTTGGAGGCCATGGCAGTCCTTCTAACGCTGAAGAAACTCTCCCCGCCTCCCTCGATCCTTATTCGTCTATCCCTAGACAACTTGGTGGTAGTTCGATGTCTCAATCGCCAAGGCTCAAGATTGCCCCAGATAATCAGGTGCTTCTGACAATCTTCCGTCTGGCAGAGAAGAAGAAATGGCACCTGTCTGCAGTTCACCTACAAGGATCCCGCAACGTGACGGCGGACGCTCTATCCCGGACAAGTCCGATAGAGTCGGAATGGTCTCTAGACGCAAGATCATTCTCCTTCATCTCTCACCAAGTCCCAGAACTTCAGACCGATCTCTTCGCAACGAGCGACAATAATCAACTTCCTCGATATGTAGCCCCGTCCGAGGACCCCAAGGCAGAAGCAGTGGACGCCATGTCACTGGACTGGAACAGATGGTCCAAGATCTACCTGTTCCCTCCCACCAACCTTCTGCTGAAAGTCCTCTCCAAGCTGAGAACCTTCAAAGGGACAGCGGCCCTAGTGGCTCCCAAGTGGCCCTGGAGCAATTGGTACCCCCCTGGTCCTAGAGCTGCAGCCCACGCTGATCCCTCTCCCGGGCCCAGTACTCTCCCAGCAAGTACAGAAGTCGACTGTCTTTGCTTCATCATCGAAAATCAAGGACCTTCATCTCATGATTTTCTCTCCCTAGCCGCGAAGAAAAGGTTTGGGATCTTGAAGAAAAGTCTAGACTTCCTCGAGGAATACAAGACCGAATCCACACGACGGCAATACGAATCATCCTGGAGAAAACAGGTCTCATTCGTCAAGGCAAAAATCCTACGGAAATCTCCATTGATTTTTGCATGTCCTTCTTTATTCACCTCCACGGACAGAGCTTGGCAGCCAACACAATTTCTACTTGCAAATCGGCCTTGACTAGACCACTAATGTATGCCTTCCAAATTGATCTGTCCAACGACATCTTCAATAAACTCCATTTTGCCTCCAACTTGGACAATGATTCGTGCCCTCTCGAGGATCTGACTCAGAAAGTTATCTTTCTTTTTGCTCTTGCTTCAGGAGCCCGAGTCAGCGAAATAGTGGCATTATCAAGGGACGAGGGCCACATCCTGTTTACAGATTCAGGTGACCTTACCCTCTTCCCGGATCCGACGTTTCTCGCCAAAAACGAATTACCCACCAAAAGATGGGGCCCTTGGAGAATATGCCCTCTGAAAGAAGATGCCTCTCTATGTCCAGTAGAGAGCCTCAAGGTCTATCTTCATAGAACTTCGGACTTTGGTGGAGGCCAACTCTTTAAAGGAGAAATTTCGGACAGCGACCTGTCACTGAAACAACTAAGAGCGAAAATCACCTACTTCATTCGCAGAGCGGATCCTGACAGTTCACCCGCCGGTCACGATCCTAGAAAAGTTGCATCGTCTCTGAATTTCTTTCAGAGTATGGATTTCGAAAGCCTTAAGAGTTTCACAGGCTGGAAATCCTCGCGTGTTTTCTTCAAACATTATGCGAAGCAAGTGCACGAAGTCAAACATTTGTGGTAGCCGCAGGTAGTGTTATAAAACCTGCACCTAACTCTGCATAGAACAGTGAGTTACTTGGGACTCTAACTCCTCGGGTGCCTATGTTGACCCTCGCGTGATACGTAGTGATTTCAAAAACACTTAAGAGTGTAGACTCTTAACAAACAGTATTAATGTACAATTTAAGCATGACGATTAATGCTCGTTTGTGAGAACTTATGCTAGAAAATTAGGTTGGCTGAAATAGTGAGTACAGTATATGTAATAAATGAAATAATTGTTATTACATGTTTAAAACACATGACGTAATATGTCATTTTGGATGAAGATGCTAGCCGTGAAATTTGCTGTAGTCATGTGAAATCATAAACAGGATGCACAATGCAGCCTCGGCAATGTAACATTTTTCTTAAACGTCAACACCAAGGCATCAGTTTGTGAAAGTTTGTGACGTCACCGGATGCAGGTGTCTTCCGAGATTGTGTTAAAAATGCTACATCAACTAAGCATACGATATCTGTGATATCGATAATTTAATCAGTTCATATCTATACTTCACCAGAATTGGTCATCTGACCAAACCAGCTCCCTCCTATGATGGAGATGTTTAACTCTGTTGTTTTTAGACAATAAATACTTTTAAAGCTAATAAGATGTACTTCGTTATCCAGCTTTACACATCTTAAACAACACATAATGTGTGCTTATAAAAGTAGCACACTTATATATACAGTACTATATAAACATTATATAAAATAATATTGATAGGGGTGTTAAATTAAATTGTACTTGAAAGATATAAAATTTATTTCTAAATATAGTTATTTATCATGATTTAATCATCATAAAAATTCCCCTCTACAACAAAACTTCCATGTAATATGTGAAATTTTGAATTATTCAACCTGAATTTGAAGACTAGCCTGAACTTAGACCTTTAGCTTCATTATTAGAAACAATTACTAAGGATATTTATAGTTTTTGCCCACTGCACATAATTGCTGCTCTATATTTTAGATATATATTATGAAAAAGTGTTCAATAATAATACAATAGTATCATCCTTTATAAGCAACTGTAATTTATCAATCGAGATACTTTTTTTTTCTGTTATGAGAACGAATGCTTCATTGAAAACTTTTTTATTATCTTGGAACACAGATTCTTATGATTGAAGATTGGTTCTTTCTAAATGTGAATAGTATTACTTATGATTGACGTTCAGATATTAAGAATTTAGATGATTACTGTATGTGTTTTTATGGTTACTGTACGAAAGATGAATGGAAGCGATGAACAGAACAGAGATATGAAATAGGGTCATCCTTGATTATTATTTCCTAAGTATTTAAGGAAAACATTGTGAATGATAGTCTTTTACAACTGTTTCAAAAATTAAAGTTCTGTGGCACATGCAGGATGACATTACATGTAAGATTTTAGTATGCTTCAGTGTTTTCTTTCTAGAACCAGAAAGAATCTACATTACCAAGCTCTCTTCATGTACAGTATTGTTTTCTGGTGTCCTTTCAATTTAAGCAAAGCCATTTATGGTAGTGAAAGGAACCTTAAACCTATACAGTGCTACAGTTTATGCAAGGGTCACACTGGAGCCTCCCCTCCATTGAAACTTGCAATACATTGGCATTAGGTAAACAATCTGAATAGTTTTAAATAAAATCAAATGTACATACTACAGGGTAATATCTGCATTATTAGGTCATTTACGTTACATTTGTAGAGAATTTTATACCTCAAGAATTTATCGTGTTGTAAAAAGTTCTATCAGTGTATTTTGTTTTATTAGTAAGCAAGTTTTTCCTATTTTTTCCTTGTTGCAGGTACCATACATTAGCTTAGAGTGGTCCAGCCATGACAATTGGTGCAACAAGTAAGGGCAGAAATCACTAGCAGATGCACTGGTATGTTCTTAATGAGACATTTTTAAAATCTTGTTTGAGATTTTTGAAAAATTTTCTTGAGGCAATAGATTTTTATCATTTGTTTGTAGAAGATATCTCCGAGCCAGGGTGTACATCTGGCTTGTCCATTTTATGCTGTACCATCCATATTATGACCTTTTAATTATTGGAAAGCTTTTATTGAAGGCTCAGCAAGGAGTAACATTTATTTTCAGTTTAAGGATAAATTCGTTTATTACTTCCTTTCCAAGGCTCCACTACACCAGTTATAGTCAGAAAAACTTACTAATGTTCTCGGCTTCCTAGTATAGTACATTGACTCTATAGATAAGTATTCAACAATCAATGTAAATTGAAAGAAAAGTGCAATTAAACAAAAATTATGATCACTCTCTTAAATGAATTGCTGCACAGTGGTTCTTCGGTTTACTAGTTTAATTCGTTCTAGGAACAAGCTCGTAAACCGAAATTTTTTTTTCCTATAAGATATAAAGATAATACATGATGCATTTCACACGTCCATAAACACACGTGTACACTCATTTTTAAGTGTTTAATGTAATTTAGTAAACAAATTATAACCCTTAATGTCAGAAATGAATACAAATTGATATTTCACAAAAAATTAAATACTGTATTGACAAATTAACTTGCACTTTACTCTTGAAGAGAATTGTGTAGGAGGTTGGCCAGGGCACCAGCCACCCATTGAGATACTACCACTAGAGTCATTGGGTCCTTTGACTGGCCAGACATTACTACACTGGGTCCTTCTCTCTGGTTACGGCTCAATTTCCTTTTGCTTACACAACGCTGAATAGTCTGTCCTCTTCTTTACATATTCTCCACACTTCAGCGGTTATCTACTGCACTATAATTGGTAAGGGTAGAAGAGAGACTAGCTATGGTAAGCAGCTCTTCTAGGAGAAGGACACTTCAAAATTAAACCATCGTTCCCTAGTCTTGGGCAGTATCATAGCCTCTGTACCATGGTCTTTCACTGTCTTGGGTTAAAGTTCTCATGCTTGAGGGTACACTCCGGCTCACTTTTCTATGTTATTTCTTTCTCTTGTTTTTTGAATTTTTAATAGTTTATATATGAGATTTATTTTAATGTTACTGTTCTTAAAATATCTCATTTTAATTGTTAATTACTTCTCTTGTAGTTTATTTATATCCTTATTTACTTTCCTCAATGGGCTATTTTCCCCTATTTTAGCCCTTGGGTTTATAGCATTTTGTTTTTCCAACTATCACTCAGGGCACATACACCCCGTTAATAACTTTCCTGACGTAGATCACTAACCATTATTCAGAACGCAAAAAAAAAAAAAAAGAAATTGTAGGCCTACTCTGTCCAGAGGCCTGAAAACTCCACACGTGAAATGAAGGTAATCTGATGGCCTACTCTAGCTTTGTCAGGTCTAAGGTCATCTACGCTCTTGGGCTCTGTTTCGGCTCCGTCCCAGGGATCCCAGTGAGATGCTGGACAGGAATCTTACGTTAAGTAATCATTGAGATAATGGCAAAAAATGGGAGCAGTGATGTAAAGTAAAGTAAAAGTTAAAGATATGGATCATTACCGCTGGACATGAATCTTACGTTAAGTAATCATTGAGATAATGGCAAAAAATGGGAGCAGTGATGTAAAGTAAAGTAAAAGTTAAAGATATGGATCATTACCTTCGAAGTAGATAGTTTCAATACTAAGTCACTTGCTAACACACTTATTTTAAGTTACTTTCTCCTTTTAAAGTATCGGGTATACTGTCCCGAGATTAAATATTCATAATGACGTAATCAAATAAGTGAAGGAGTAAAAATACGATGAGGTTTAATTGACCTAATCTTGATTTATCATACAAATTTACATTCAGAAAAACGGACATCTGAACAAAAAGT
Source organism: Palaemon carinicauda (assembly GCF_036898095.1). NCBI lineage: Eukaryota > Metazoa > Arthropoda > Malacostraca > Decapoda > Palaemonidae > Palaemon > Palaemon carinicauda. Next base: position 75,296,869 of record NC_090754.1, read on the forward strand.
AAAAGTATCAAAACAAAATGTAATGTAATAAAAAGAAATGCAATAAAAATATAGTCGATTAGACTCGTGGTCTGCTGCAATGGTTAATGATAGAAATTGGGTCGGACACGTGGCCCTCTGACCCCGAGACTGTGCTAGTCTCGAAAGCAAAATGATATGCAAAACTGCACACAACCCGAAATATGTAACAGCCAGTTAAACCTAAATTAAGTAAAATTAATCTAAGCTAAAAATGGGGAAAAACTAAGTGGCCACGCGTTGGTACCTGCACTCCTTGGAAGACAGCCCTTGTCCTCAAATGGCTGTTGACCGAATAGTTGCAGAGCTTGCACAATGCGCCCATGACTGGCCCACCCTTGGAATCCTCGCTTGTGGTAGATAGAGTCTCCCAGGCTCGTACCTTCCCTATCTCCAGCCGCAGGTCCTGGTGTGAGTCGAATTTTCTTTTTTTTTGGAGGGGGGAGCCAGAGGTGCAGAGATTCACTGACCAGGTAGGTCAGCCGGTCACTACTGCTTCTGAATGAATGGGCCGATGCTAGGGTCGTGAGGACGGTGAGAGTTCACCTGGGTTCACCTTCCAAAACAGGTGACGATCTTTGGGCGCAGGGTATCCCAGTGGAGGTGCCATATCGGGACTTTAGGACGGAACAATGTATTGTTGTAAGGAATGCATAGGAGGCAAGATTTTGTACAAAATACTCAGAGAAATCTTGCTGCTGTAAAGGAGTTAACATATACAATAATCCTACCTATTATGGCTTGCTAAAAAAATTGATAGCTTATAGATCAGTTAGCAATGAGATGGTGCGATGGGCATAGCCTACATCTTAAGATTAACAAACCCTAATTGGTATTGAGAAATAAAAGCTGCATTCAAGTCAGCAGTATTGAAAATGTATTCAAAATCAGTTTGATATTTTATCTCGAAATACGGACAGTAGTTTAAGGAGAGAACCACGTAAGGTTTTTGCTGTGCGTCTCTACGCTGTGACGTCACGAGCATGGCGTACGCTATTGTCAACCAGTTTAGTTGATTTAAAATAGTTTGCCCAATATTTGGGTAATGAAAACTTAATGTAGGAGAGAACGTTTAAGGGGTAGCTACAGTATTAGGAGATAACCTAAAATACAAAAGGAAGAAGAAGAGTGAGGAAAAATTCTTTACAAAATCTTATATAGTTCAAGTTATAAACAAATCCAAAGAACTTATTTTATCTCGAGACACCTTTAGTTAAAGTAAAGAACCAGCGTAAAATACCATATTAATTATAATTGAGAATATAGAGTGGTTACCGGTACTGTATTACAATCATATTGATTGCTCTGATAGGGAAAATAACAGTGATACGTCGTCTGTCACGAATCTTTACCACCGTGACGTCACGTGGGACTTTGGTTGGGGTGGGCAGGGTTTGTATCAAGGAGTAAAGGATTAGTGCATAGACCAAGATTTGTTGGTCTGAGATTACTGATTTTGGTTTATATTGTGATCCGGTCTGTTTACCATAGTATACCCGCGAATCAGTAGACAGAAAACGGAAAGTCCAATTAAAGATGAAAATAGCGGTAACTATACTTTATACAGAAATTGGATAAAAGGAAAATGATATTACAAGCTAAATTATAACCCAGGGTGGAAAAATAAGATGCTGTAATCCTAAGGGTTTCGACAAGGAAAAACATCCCAGGAAGGAAAGAAAATAAATAAACTACAAGCGAAGTAATAAGCAACCATAAAATATTTTAAGAAAGGGGGCATTAGATTAAATCTTTCATATATAAGTTATAAAAGCTCAAAAAAGGAAAACAAGATTGAGAGAAATAAGATAAAACAACGTTCTCAAGTGTATCCTCAAGCAAAAGAACTAAATCAAGACAGTGGAATGTAATAGCACAAAGGCTATGACACTACCTAAAACTAGAGAACAATTGTTTGGTATTGGAATAAAAAAAAAGAGGGAAGACAATTCTTCACGTACTCATTCCCACGTGGGCAACATAAATTTCATTTCTCTTATTCCAACCACAGGTTCAGTTACCTATGTATCTACTATTGATGGTTTTGCTATGTAGACTACAGCGAAACTAGTTGAGAGAGGAGAGAGAGAGAGAGAGAGAGAGAGAGAGAGAGAGAGAGAGAGAGAGAGAGAGAGAGAGAGAGAGAGAGAGAGAGAGAGAGAGAGAGAGAGAAAGAGAGAGAGAGAGGGGGGGGGGGGGGCACGTACGTTTGCAACTCTACTGCTTTGGCTTATGGCTAGACCGTAGTCCCGATCGGCTGCCCTACCTGACGTGCTAATTTCTGTTAGTAAATATTCACTTTATCCCGTAAATCGAGCTGAAAGTATTCATAATTTATTAAGGCCATGAATTTAATTGATGTGTCAAATGACGTACTACATATCTTAATTCTTTATTATTTTTTTCTATTTAAAACGTCACGTCTAAGTAAAATCAACAAAGTGTAACATCCATAGAAACGTGAAGTGTTTCAACTGACACAAGAGTCAAATGATTTATAAATATTTAATGCTATTTACAAGTAAAAATTGTCCGTGGGAAATAATTAATTGGAAATTTTAAATTCTCCCTCGAAAGTACATTACAAATTTAAGATTCATAGATAACTAAATTGTAGGCTTAGTACGCCCACAGCCATATATTATTCCCAATAGAAGTGTTTTGGCGTAAGTTTCAAGATTCACTTTAATTGACTTGCCAATTAAGTTTCTTTACTCTAAAACGTAATGAATGAATCGAACCAACTTAATTTCAAGCATAATATTACTTTCGGATTTAGATAATGGCAAATCTTCCAAAATATGATTTTTAAATATTTTTAGTTTACAACATAGTTTTACAATTAATCTAATAATGTTTTCAGTGGTATCACTAACTCATGTAGATAGGATTAAACAAAACTAAAAAATGCCTAAAATACCAAATTAATCAGAATTTGAGAATATAGACGCATTTGTGGCCCGAGATAAGATGCAGTTGTTGCTGCATTACAATCTTATTGATTGCTCCGTTAAAAAAAATAAACATGTATACTTTGCGATGTGATGAATTAAAATGAATTTCATATGCAATAAACCCTAATTTAAAAGAGCTTGTTATTACATAGTAGAAGAAAATGATCATTCAGATTTTTTTTTTCCTGAATCTGAGTTAGCAATTAAACACATATTGTGATCTTCTGACAGTTTTTCTATAAGACCAAGTTTTACAGAGTATTAAAACAGTTTTTTTACCCTTGTAATGCATTGCTGAGAGTGGGTAAGTGAATTTGAATTGATAAAGGAATATATTGATAATTTGCAAATAATAATTCTGTTAACAGAGTGGAATGTATGTACATTTGCCTTGTAATTTAAATGTTGACAATTTGCCCTGTTCAAAGATGGCAGCCAAGTTGACTGAAAAGATGTATATTAGTTTTTGATAATCTTCATAACGCATCTTTTGTTTACTGACATTGTCTCGTCTTCAATGTCGGTGATCAAGTTTAACTTTATTTTGTGAATTGTGTTTTTTTTTTCGTTGCGCAATGTAGTCTTAAAGGAGTCAAATAACAGTAAGTATTGCTTTATTATGTTTGGCATTTAATGTTGACTTTTTATTAATGAACAGGCCGAAATATGTGACAGGCTGTATACATGGGCTTAGACCTAACCTATGCAAAACCTAGGCCAGTTTTGAGGATTTTCCCTACCAATGCTGTAATGAACGTATGGTGATTTAAGTGAGCATAAATGCTTAACCATATTTCTTAGTACTACAATACATTGATATTTAGGCGTAAATATGTGATATGTTAATTTATAGCTAAATATACGAACCATATTAAAACTTACATTGTAACTCGTTATCTTGTGTTTTATCCATTTCTGACCACGAATATTATGTTAACCGGTAAATCTCTAGTTCATGCTGTTTCCTATCGTTCCCCTGAGCCTTTGTACCTCGTTGGAACAGGCGATGTTAAATTTCAAAAGTTATGACTGAAAACCCACAGGTATTATTGTACTTTATTACAGGGTAATGTAACCTAGGGAAAAGACTTCCTTTTTCTATAGAAAAAGTTTTGTTCTCTTCGAAAATGACACTCGTTCCTGTCGGAAATGAATAGTTTAAAAAATATAGATACATATCTATATCCACCGATAATGGGGAACCCCCAGTTGGAACTCGGTGTTTTGGTTGGGGAAAACATACTGGGGAAATGGTATATAATGGTAAAACAAGCCTTTCCTTCTCTATACATTACCTTCTTGGATGTATGGTAAACCGATGAAAAAATACGCTAATTATCTATATCCTATACTACCAGTATATTTTTCATTTACTTGTTGACATTCTACGGGTCGGTTGTAGTTGCTCAAGTTCGTTCGTTTGCACATAGCAGTTTTCGATTTTCTACACATAATCTCCTTCCACCTGCGCATAAACTCCACCTCCACCAATAACCCTTCCCCATTTTCCCCCTACCTCATTTTACCCCCTACATTCAAGTATTCTACTTCACCCAGTTTATTCAAGTATTTTACTTGATCCAGTACAGCTATACCACTCCTTTCATGTAATACCCACTTATACATATTACGTTTGACCCAAGAATTACACGTTTTATTATCCGTTATCTTATAATATCACCTCATTTTATATTCCCATTAAATATTATTCATTATACACTCCATTTTTCAATATTAAACTTACCCGATGATCATATAGCTGTCAGCTCTGCTGCCCGACAGAAAAACCTACGGGTGGAATACACCAGCGATCGCTATACAGGTGGAGGTGTACATCAACAGCGCCATCTGTCAAGTAGGTACTCAAGTACTCGATGTCAACACAGAACCAATTTTCTCTCTGTCGTGCCACTGGCAAGACCTACTAAATACGCCGTTACTAACTGGATTTGTTTTCACAACTATTTGGTGAAGTACACTATTCCAGTTTTGAGCTTTCGCTATGCAGGGGTTTTATCTTCATTTCAAAACTTGAACTCGTTTTGGATAGATTTAATTATGGTGACAAAGAGAGTATGGACTCTCTTTCACTTTTAAATGGCCGACCCTTCCCTTAGACGGAAGTGTGTTTAGGTTTTTAGTAATTTTGCTTAACACGTTATAGATCTATATATTTTATATCTCTCCGCCTTTATTAGGCCTCTTCGATTAACTTTCCTTTTATTTTAAACATATAAAAATAAATTTTTATGTTTTGTTTATATGCGACCTTTCCTGATAGTAGGCGGTCCTAACTTGGAACCGAAGTTAATCGACGTTGAGCCCGTTATATCGTATTTAACCTTTAAAGAATTTAAAACTTTTTAAATTTAATGTTTTATGAAAGAATTTCTTTGATAGTCTCGTACTGTTTTCAAAGGTGAACTAACGTTTAGTTTTTTAGTCTACGCAGTTGTTGACGTTCAGGACGTTCAACATGCGCTCTATCGTTACGATAGAGAGAGAGTGTATCATGGTTTCACTTTGCAGTAAGAGTAAACCGATTCTAGCGTTTCGTTCATTCTTTCTTAGCTTAAATGGTTTAAATTCTAAATTAAAGGAACTTTTTATTTGGAAAACCTTTCAGTTTTTTCCTTTAGCAAATAACATGTTTTGACGATATATAATTGGGCTCTTCTCTCAGGTGCGAAATCTAGAGAGAAAGAGAGAGATAGAGACGGAGGGAGAGAGAGGAGAAAAAACGTTTCGTTCAAGCGGGTAACGTTGTTCTCGTTTTACTCTCCTCCCTAGTCGCTGTAGGGGAAGAAGGTAAAACGTTTCTAGGGTTTTATTCTTGTTCCCAGGCTATGTGCGGTGAGAGATTGTAAACGTAGTTTATTTGAACTAGTGTTTAGTCTCTTTCCCAGCCACTGAATTCTTTATCTTTATATATGTTTTCTGTTGCATTATACGACTGTTTTCGCAATTACTACCTTTTAATGAAGGGTAGGATTGCGTGTTTCAGGTAGAAATCAGTAAAAGTTTCGATTTCAGTGAAATAAGTGCAAAACAGAAAATCAAAGTGATAAAGTGATATGCGCAAAGTGTTACAGTGTTGCGTCCGAGGGTTCGTCTGTTCGTGCCTGTCGTTCACCTAGTCCGGGACCTCTTGCAAGCTCCCAAGCCCAGGGGAGAAGTAATGTCGAACGACTTATGGGTTCGTCAGGCCTTGATCAACGAACAGACGTTTTTCCCTCCGTGGTTTCGGGCATATCTACCCAAGATCGCCCCACCCACACAAAGACGAGAGAGCCCATTTACTTCTCGTCTGCGGAAGAGGTTTCTCGTAAGAAACCTTGGACCAAGGTCTCGCAGCTTATTAAGTGCAAGTCGGTCCCTTCCGCGCAAGTCCAACGGCCCAGGTGTAGCCACTGGGTCAGTTCGGACTCGCTGCAGTCTTCCGATGACTGCACACCTCCTAAGAGAGGTAAAGCGGTACCGCAACAGGCAGTAACACCGTCTGTTGCCGCACCTGCTGCTGTAGACCCTTAGTGGTCTTTGCTACAGTCTATGCAGACACAGTTAGCATCTTTTTTGCAGGAGTATCGTGCGGAGAAGGTTGACGCTGCACCCGTTAGCCTACAACCTACCACGGTTGTGCGCCCAGCAGACGCTGTGGCTGCCTGCTCCCACACTCCAGCTGTGAGAGCTCCTCCACCCATGCGCAGTCGACCCTGCCAGACGCATGCTGACGTTCACAGACGCACCCGTTAGCCTACAACCTACCACGGTTGTGCGCCCAGCAGACGCTGTGGCTACCTGCTCCCACACTCCAGCTGTGAGAGCTCCTCCACCCATGCGCAGTCGACCCTGCCAGACGCATGCTGACGTTCACAGACGCACGGAACCCTCCGTTGACGTGCGTGTGCTACCACAACAACAGGAGGGTGGAGTTAAGCTGCCGTGTTTTGACACGGTGCGTCAGCCTCCGCAACCCACTGTGGTTACCGCCACTCGCCCGCAGCAGACTAGTCAGTCAGGAGTTGAGGCTTCCCCACACAGCTTTGGTTGTTGCCAGCTCACAGACTGTCAAGCAGTTACATGACTTTGCCTTCTGGTCTGCTACTAATGCACCAGTGCTGTATGTCCTCACGCACCTGTTGTGGTTGACAGTTCAGTTTTTTTTTGACAGTTCACAGACTGTCAAGCAGTTACATAACGTTGCCTTCTGGTCTGCTGCTAATGCACCAGTGCTGTATGTCCTCACGCACCTGTTGTGGTTGACAGTTCACAGACTGTCAAGCAGTTACATAACGTTGCCTTCTGGTCTGCTGCTAATGCACCAGTGAGACCCTCACTGAGATAACCTAGCTTTTCTCGGACAAGGTTCCTGTAGATGAGAAAGTGCTGTTCTCCCTCCTACTGATATTCCTTTGAGGACTCTGTCATTTGGAGAGGAGCCTTAAGCTGCTTAGCCTCCTATGGACTTTAATTAAATCATGATGATTTTTTAAGGATCTTCGTCCGGATCTTGTAACTGCTGCTCCTCGTTCGCCTCACGTCAGAACTTACACTAGGCCTAGCTACTTCGAAGCCGTTGTTGTTAAGCTAGTGCGCTCTCGCTCTCCTAGAGAGCGTTACGTCGGCTAGGCGACTGGTTTTTGCACCAGGAGGAGTTTTAGGGATACAGCCTTTTGATTTCCCTTCTTTTTATCTGGCTTATAGAGCGAGAGTCTGATAGGACACGAGAGAAGTTCTCAGCTTGGGAGTTCATGCCTCTGCCCAGGTAGACTTCTCAATTCTGGTAGACTCAGCCAGGCGCATAGCCAGGAGACGCTCCAGTTGTTTACAGGTCAACTTCTCAACTTTTGTCGAGCCTTTGAAGTTTTGCTGTACTATTATGTCACACATAACAAGGCTTCCAGGGATGGTAAATGGTTCCGCTTCAGTCGCTAACCCCGTCTGTTGCCACACCTGCTCCCGTAGACCCTACTGGGCTTTGCTGCAAGACATGCAGTCCAAGCTTGTGTCCTTGATAGAGGACTTAATACGGAGAAGAACCTTCTGGCCAACAACCTTCCTACCGGTTGGTTGTGCGCCCTTTTGACGCTGAGGTATCCTACTCGAGTCCGCCAGTTGAGGTGGTTCCTCCACCGATGCGACCCAGTGTGGGTTGCCAGTCGCACGTTGACGTTAAGCGACGCTCGGAGGTGGTTGTTGACGTTCAGTGTGTCACTAGGAAGACGTTCAACAACCAGCAGAGGTGACTTGTTGTGACGTAGTGCGTCAACCTCAGCAACCCGGTAGGGTGTTGACTGCACAACCCAGACAGTCTAGACAGTTTCGGGTTTACGCTGTACTTCCTCGCGTCCCCATGGTTGTTGACAGTTCACAGACTGTGCAGCAGTACCATGATATTGCGTCCGGCTCCGTCACGCATCCACCAGTGCGACCGGATTCAGCGAGTCAAACGTTGCCCACTCCGTTGCCGTTTCCTCATCAGTTTCGGATGAGGAACCCTCTGATGAGGACGTTGCTGAACAAGACGATCAACCCCCAGCCCTGCTATCCATCCAGAAGATGCTGAAGAAGGAACGCTGCCCTGTCAGGCTGTGGATGAGTCTGGTAAGGACACTGTCATCCGTGGTTCAATTTGTGTCACTAGGAAGACTACACCTCCGTCCTCTTCTATACCATCTAGCTTTTCACTGGAAAAAGGACAAGACGCTAGAAGCGGTCTCGATCCCGGTTTCCGGAAAGATAAAGTCTGGTCTGACTTGGTGAAAGGACTTTATCAACCTTAGAAAGGGTCTTCCCCTGACTGTTCAGACTCCCAACCACGTTCTCTTCTCGGACGCATCGGACGTAGGCTGGGGTGCGACATTAGACGGTAGGGAATGCTCGGGATTATGGAACTCGAGTCAAAGGACAATGCATTTCAACTGCAAGAAGCTACTGGCAGTACGTCTGACCTGGAAAAGCTTCAGGTCTCTCCTTCAAGGCAAAGTGGTGGAGGTGAACTCGGACAACACACGGCTTTGACGTACATCTCCAAGCAAGGAGGTACCTACTCTCTGACATGGTACGAGGTCGCAAGGGACCTCCTCACCTGGTCAAAAGGTCTAGACTTTGCACTAGTAACGAGGTTCATCCAAGGCAACTTGAATGTCATAGCAGATTGTCTCAGTCGGAAGGGACAAATAATTCCAACAGAATGGACCCTCCACAAGGATGTATGCAAGAGACTTTGGGCCACCTGGGGCCAGCCAACCATAGATCTCTTCGCAACCTCGATGACCAAGAGGCTCCCAATAGTTTGCTCACCTATCCCGGACCCAGCAGTAGTTCATATAGATGCCTTTCTACTAGATTGGTCACATCTAGATCTATATGCATTCCCTCCGTTCAAGATTGTCAACAAGGTACTGCAGAAGTTCGCCTCTCACGAAGGGACAAGGTTGACGCTAGTTGCTTCCCTCTGGCCCGCGAGAGAATGACTCACCGAGGTACTTCGATGGCTAGTAGACGTTCCCAGAACACTTCCCCTAAGGGTGGACCTTCTACGTCAGCCACGCGTAAAGAAGGTACACCAAGGCCTCCACGCTCTTCGTCTGACTGCCTTCAGACTATCGAAAGACTCTCGAGAGCTAGAGGCTTTTCGAAGGAGGCAACCAGAGTGTTTGCTAGAGCAAGGAGAACATCCACCCTTAGAATCTACCAATCGAAGTGGGAAATCTTCCGAAACTGGTGCAAGTCAGTATCCGTATCCTCGACCAGTACCTCTGTAACTCAAATAGCTGACTTTCTCTTATATCTGAGGAAAGAACGATCTCTTTCAGCTCCCACTATCAAGGGTTACAGAAGCATGTTGGCATCAGTCTTCCGTCACAGAGGCTTAGATCTTTCCAACAATAAAGATCTACAGGACCTCCTTAAGTCTTTTGAGACCACGAAGGAGCGTCGTTTGGTTACACCTGGTTGGAATTTAGACGTGGTACTAAGATTCCTTATGTCAGACAGGTTCGAACCGCTTCAATCAGCCTCCCTGAAAGATCTCACCTTTAAGACTCTTTTCCTGATATGCTTAACCACAGCTAAAAGAGTCAGTGAGATTCATGCCTTCAGCAAGAACATCGGATTCTCATCCGAAACGGCTACATGTTCTACAACTTGGTTTTCTAGCCAAACACGAGCTGCCTTCTCGGCCTTGACCAATATCGTTCGATATTCCAAACTTATCGTATGGTTGGAAATGAACTAGAAAGAGTATTATGTCCTGTAAGAGCTCTTAAGTTCTATTTAAAAACCTTTACGAGGCCCGTCTGAAGCTTTATGGTGTTCAGTTAAGAATCCATCTTTGCCTATGTCAGAGAATGCTTTATCCTATTTTATCAGACTGTTAATACGAGAAGCTCATTCCCATCTGAATGCGGAAGACCAAGCTTTGCTGAAGGTAAGGACACACGAAGTTAGAGCTGTCGCAACTTCCGTGGCCTTTAAACAAAATAGATCTCTGCAAAGTATTTTCGACGCAACCTATTGGAAAAGCAAATCAGTGTTCGCGTCTTTTATCTTAAGAATGTCCAGTCTCTTTACGAGAACTGCTACACTCTGGGACCATTCGTAGCAACGAGTGCAGTAGTGGTGAGGGCTCGACCACTACAATTCCCTAATTCCATAACCTTTTTTAATCTTTCTCTTGAAATGTTTTATTATTGTTTTTGGGTTGTCCGGAAGGCTAAGAAGCCTTTTGCATCCTACTTGATTTGGCGGGTGGTCAAAGTCATTTCTTGAGAAGCGCCTAGATTAGAGGTTTTGATGAGGACCTTTAGTATGGGTTGCAACCCTTCATACTTAAGCTCCTAGGAGTCGCTCAGCATCCTATGAGGATCGCGAGGCTCAGTAAGGAAGACGTACTTGAAAAGGCAGAGTAATTGTTCAAGTCGACTTCCTTACCAGGTACTTATTTATTTTATGTTTGTTATTTTGAATAACTGCTAAAATGAAATACGGAATACTTAGCTCATAATAATGTCAACATGTAATGCTGGTCTCTACCCACCCCCCTGGGTGTGAATCAGCTATATGATCATCGGGTAAGTTTAATATTGAAAAATGTTATTTTCATTAGTAAAATAAATTTTTGAATATACTTACCCGATGATCATAAATTAAAGGACCCACCCGTCCTCCCCAATAGAGACCCAGTGGACCGAGGAGAGAATTGGTTCTGTGTTGACATCGAGTACTTGAGTACCTACTCGACAGATGGCGCTGTTGATGTACACCCCCACCTGTATAGCGATCGCTGGCGTATTCCGCCCGTAGGTTTTTCTGTCGGGCAGCAGAGCTGACAGCTATATGATCATCGGGTAAGTATATTCAAAAATTTATTTTACTAATGAAAATAACATTTTATCTTGCTATTATTCCTTCATACAGTACATTTTGTTATTACCTTGTCACGCCCAAATTTCACATAAATACTTACTCTGGACAAGTTTCCCATTCTAGTTCATTCAAGTGTACTCTCTACACTCCGTTGTTTTTCCGTTAACCAATCACGAACCCATATGTACAGAAAGTTTGCACAGCGGGTTTAATATTTCCCAACCCCCTTCCCTTACCTCTTCAAGTGGTCTCCATACACCTTCCAACAAATCCTTTTCTGTGTAAACCCTTTTCCAAGTCAGTTCTTTGGTAGTTCAAGTGAGTTCTTTATACGTATTCTACGATGGAAGTTATAGAAACTCTTAGTGGGTGCAGTATTCCGTACTTAAAAGCATTTCTTAAATTTCATGGTGAACTCTTTGGTACGTTATCCAATGTTTATAATTTTCTTAAATCTCATAATGTAATACCCTAGCGTTTACAGTGTCCCAAGTGCCGTTCGTGTCTATCTTACAGGAAAGATATTCACGTCATAGAAGTTAAGTCGTCACAGCCAGAACACTACGTTGACCCACAATCTTCGTCGTCCGGTCTTAAAACTAAGTCATTAATTTCTTTAATTTTAGTGTGTTACTTTTACTATTTTTTTAGCATGCGCTTGCCAGTACATATGTGCTTGATGTCTTACTTTCATGCGAGCGAAGCGAGCCAGTGCCAGAACAAGAACCATTATATTTAGCATTGCTAATGTTAGCGTAACATTGCTAATGATAGCTTGTGCTGCTCAACATTACCGCTTGCCAGTACGTAGGAGCTTGATGTTTTTGTTTTCTGGTGAGCAAACAAGAGCCATTATATCTAAACATTTTAACAGAAAATATATGTTTTCCTCTAGTAAATAACATGATTCAACAAGCAACAACATCAACCAGTTTGGCTACATAAAGTAAGTCGAACTGGTTGTTCTGTTTGTTTGCGGTTGAAATGAAGGTCAAATTCGGTTAAATCACGTTATTTTCTACAGGAAAACATATATTTTTCTGTTCGAAATGATACCCAGTAGACTTGTAAAACTTTACCGCCAATAATTCCTAATGGATAACAGAATGGTTTTTCTGGCATATTTTCATGTTTCAAATGAATTTGATGATGATTATCGGCACAAATCCATCATTGTGGAGTTAGTTATCTACTGCCTCAACTCCACAATCTATGGATTTCGGAGAAAAATCGTCAAATTCTTTAAAAACTTGGAAAAATATGCCAGAAAACCATTCTGTTATCAAATTTTACAGAGAAAGTGAAAAAGCATTGACAACCATCGACAATGTTTACTTACGAATTGTTCCGATACAAAGAGACACCGTTCGAATGCATCGTTCTCTTATGACTTCCCCTTCAATTTTTTATGTTTATTAAATATCTAATCTAACCTACCCTACCCTAACCTAACCTAGTAAAGGCCGATTCACACGACCCGTTTTCTTTCCAACAGGCTGGCCGTCGGTTAACCGGTGTCTAGCTTTCTTATGTGTATTCAAATGCAACTGTTCACATGACTCGTTAGGCAGACGGCGGCCCTCGGACGTCAGCCGTCCGAGTGAGCTCGACTTTCTTTCCAAGAAACCTCGTCCGGTTTGACGGCCATTAGCCATCCGTCGCAACCTACAGGTGGATGATGTTTTGTGTGAATGAGGACCTGTATCGTACCCGTTCGTTTTGTGGCCTACAACCCCGACTTTTCCTCATAGTATAGAGTCATAGAAATTAGTTATTTTGTTGCTTACACCATGTATGAGAGGTTAATTGAACCTTTTAAAGGGTATTAGGAGATGTTTGTCATGGCAAACAAGATGTATAGAAATAATTTACATAAATAAAAGATATGGAAAATGACTGGAGAGGCATTAAATAAAACAGGTGAATTTATCATAATTTTAATATTCTTGGCGTGTGCATAAAGTATAATGGAATTGCATAACTTATTTTATCAACACAGTTATCAACCAACATCTTATAGTGTCAAAATTATCGTAATTTACTCGGTGTTCACGTGACAGATTTTCTAAGTATACAATGAAAACCGCGCGCTGGTAAACGGATACGGAACGCCTCGTGTGAATGTACAATACTTCGACGGAGGTTATCCACCACCCAGCCTGTTGGAAAGAAAACGGGTCGTGTGAATCGGCCTTAAGAGAACAGGTCACTAAGACCCCCCAGCAGGTCACATGAAAAAAAAAGAACAATCTTAGGTAGTATAATACTAGTAGCACACTGTTCAAACACTTTCAGATTTAATTTCTCCTAAGACTTCACCTTCATTTTTTTATATTTATTAGATAACTAACCTAACCTAACCTAACCTAGTAAAAAATTAGGTTACTAATATCCCCCCGGTCCCCAGGCAAATGAAAAAAAAATGAACAATCTAAGGTAGCTTAGTACTAGTTGCATACTATTTGAACACTTTCAGATTTGATTTCTCCTAAGACTTTGCCTTCGTTTGTTAAGTATATGATAAATAACTAACCTAACCTAACCTAACCTGGTAAGAAAACAGGTCGCTAACCTCATCCCGGAACCCCCGTTGCAGGTTACATTAAAAAATAAAATGAACAATCTTGGATAGTGTAGTACCAGTAGCACACTGTCCGAACACTTTCAGATTTGATTTTGACTTCGATTTTTAATATTTGTATAATTATTGAGAGTTTACTAACCAAAAATATGAATACCTAAATTTTTACCTTAATCACTATTGGACTCCAACTCGTCATTGATGGCTGGGAAGTTGTATGCACGTTGCCTTACTTGATTTCTCATAGGTTCGTAGAGTTTAGCAGCTTCAAGGAAAAAATGATGGTGAGCATTACCACCGAAAAAATCAAGAAAAAGATAACGTCCGAAATACTGTTCGAAATATGCCGTTCTCATTCCAGGACATTTAGACTACTCTTTTAACGTTCCTCCACAGTCGCTCTACAGTTTGCGTATGTACACTGCTATTGTCTCGGTGAACAAAGTTTTCACTATGATTAATTACCTTATGAACATAACCTTCGTTTCCAAGAGTTATATATGCGACCCAGCCATCAGTAATTATATTAGAACCTGACCGTATATATTTCTTGATTATAGGGATCAAGGTCCTAGCACTCCTGTCTTGTCCTTCTTTGTGAAGAGGGATGATAAACTTCTTTTTGGAGACACGTTCTATCCCTTGAAAAAGCCAGACAACATTAAGATTTTGCCCTCTGTTGTACTTTCTTTTACCAAAGAAAGTCTCGTCTATTTCTACTGATTCCTGGACCACCAATGGGCTCTTGGTTGTAAAGCCAGTTAAGAGTCGCCTCACTGCAAAAGCTACGCCAGTTTACACTTGTATGCTGTGACCAGTGTAAGCACTTAAGAACGTTTTCATGCTTGAACCCCTGGTTTAACCAATAATTAACAAATAATGCAATTTCCCAAGGTGGTAAATTGGTATTGTCTAAAAATGAACCTTTATATAAACTAACACTATAATGACACTGCTTCCTTCCCTTTTTTTTTGGCGACTTTTTAATATCGTCCACAATGAAACTGATGATGATCTCTGCGGTAAGAGCAAGGAGAATCGCAATCACGGCAAGTCACTCTCTTTGGCAAAACACAGTGAGCCAAAAGATATTCAATAAATTTTTCCGAATCTGAATGAAAATTCTTTATAAAACGCCATTGATCGATAGCACAACCATTACATGTCACTTCGACCAGAGCCATGGTAATGAATGGCATTAATTTACAAATTAAAAAAATACTGGGTCTAAGGTTGGTCACAAGTCTTATAATAAATGCAATATAATTGGGCTAAAAAGTCATTTGAGAGTAATACTATTGGTACTAATACCACGCCACAGAAAATCATTCAAATTCATTGGAGGAAATTTGAAAGTGGGAGGGATTATAAAACGTGTAGACTGGAAAAAATCACAATCATTGGTCAATTTGAGTATGTGGGTGAAACTTCAGGAAACTTCAGCGATTACATCATCAATGAACATGCACATATGCACGAACTGGAGCTCCGAATGACGTGACACAGCTCGAGATATTCTTTAAGTTGAAAAAAGGGATATTTTACTTAAAATCACATATTGTGTTATTATTTATTTGCCCCTACGGTTAATGGTATTCAACATATTGCTTTTTAAATATTAAACTTAGCCGGTGAATATATAAATAGCTTACGTCTCCGACGGTCGACAGATTCCAAAAACTCGCGAGCGATCGCCATGAAGGTTGTCGGGTGTGCCCACCAGCGCCGACTATCAGCCAGATACCGCATATACTTCTCAACCAAACCAGTTCTTCTCTGTCGGTGGTCCAGACAACATTGGTTCCGCTCGCGCTTGACCTCAAGTTTCTACCGATTGGTGAAGTACTTGGTTTTGGTTTTATTGCTTTCACTGTGTTGGTTTTTTCTTCAATAAAACTCTTGAAACCCTTTTTTGATTATTGTTGATGAACTTGGCTTTCCTTTGGATTTTCTTTGGATTTTCATAATGGCTGACCCTTCTCCTGTCTATCGTAAATGTGCGAAAGACTGTAACATACGTCTTCCGAAAGCTTCTCTCGATCCTCATACTGTTTGTGCTAATTGCCGGGGTAAATCCTGTCAATTAGGAGATCGATGTGAGGAATGTGTGGTTTTATCGGAATTCGAGTGGTTGGAGTATGAGAAATATACTCGGAAACTCGAAAGAGATGGGGTGAGAAGAAGCTCTTCTAGATCTATAGATTTTTCCTCTTCCCATGCCCCTGAACCTAATCCTTCTCCTGTAGTGGTAGTTTCAGAACCCCCTATTGGCACTCATGAACCTTCAATGCGTGAAATGTTATTGGCTATTCAAGTGTTGGGTGAGAAGGTCGAAACCTTGGCATCGGACAGGAACCAGCTTATGTCCGACGTTAAACTTTTAAAGGGTCAAAGTGGTAAAGTGAAAAGTCAAAGTTGTAAAGTGGAAAGTGCGACTAATGTGTTTAGTGTTGTGACGGAGGGTTCGTCTGTTCGTGCTTGTCACTTGCCTAGTCCGAGATCTCTTTCAAGCTCCCCTGCACCAGGGAGAAGGAATGTCGTAGGACTTAAGGGAGTGAGAGGTGTAAACCAACATACAGACGGTCCCTCAAAGGTATCAGACGTTGCTCCTCAAGCACATCCTTACCATAAGACAGGAGAAACTAAGTTCTCCTCGTCTTCCGATGATTCGTCTCATAAGAAGCCTTGGCCTAAGGTTTCAAGACCTTTAAAATGCAAGTCAGTCCCTTCAGGACAGGTCCAGCATCCTGGCTGTAGTCATTGGGACAGCTCTGACCGTATTCAGTCATCGGATGGCTGTTCTCCTGTTAAGCGTAAACGTGACGCTGAGTCCGAGGGTCTCGTTCGGTGCGATGACTTGCATGCACAGACGTTGCCGACGTCACGGCCCATTTCGACTCCCGTTGACCCTAAGTGGAGTGTCTTACAAGACATGCAGTTGAAACTTTCATCCTTAATGGAAGTTTATGAGCATGACCAGGTTCGTAAAGATCCTTTGCTTGCGGTTCGCCAGTCTGGCAAGCGTGACTCAGGTCTTCAACCGCCTAAGCGAGATTTGTCTCGTTATTTTGACGTTAGCGCTAATGTTAGCGGTGCTGTTAAACGTGACTGATCGTGTTCCTCGTCAGTCACGTCAGTTACGTGATGTTGAACTTCATTTTCCGCAGTCACAGCGTGACGTTCAGCAGCAGTCGCCGCAGTCACGACGTGACGTTCGTCGGCCGACTCCGATGTCCCGACGTGACGTCGAACGTCAGTCGCCGCGGTCTGGTGTTGTTTTTCAACCTCAAGACCTGCAGTCTGTGCAGTCCCGACGTGACGTCGGACGTCAGTCGCCACAGTCTGTTGTTGTTTTTCAGCCTCAAGACTTTCAGTCTTTGCAGTCTCGACGTGACGTCGTTACCTCTGCTTTTGCTGCGGCTTCTTCGCATTTTGATGTAGCCTGTCAATCGTTGCCGCCTCGGCATGGTTCTCCGTATCGCGGGACTTTGCCTTTGTCGGATGATGTTCCTTCGGATGAGGAAGTTGTTGATCCCCTTCCTGCTGATGTTCCTTTGGGGACTCTTTCGGATGGAGAGGAGCCTAGGGTTGCTCAGCAATCCCTTGACTTTAAAAAGATAATGCTTATCTTTAAGGATCTGTTTCCCGATCATTTTGTTACTGCTGCTCCTCGTTCACCTCCATCTGAATTCACGCTAGGCGGGACTTCTTCGACTCCGTCGTTCACAAAGTTAGTGCTCTCTCGCTCTTCTAAGAGAGCTTTGCGTTTGTTGGGAGACTGGTTAATGTCCAGGAGGAGTTTAGGGAAGTCCTCTTTTGCCTTGCCCCCTTTCAAATTGGCTTCTCGTGCGAGCGTCTGGTATGACACGGGAGAAGTTCTCGGCTTGGGGGTGCCTGCCTCTGCCCAGGGAGACTTCTCAAGCTTTGTAGACTCTCCTCGTCGTCTGGCCATGAGACGCTCGAAGGTTTGCTGGTCCTCTACAGATCTGGATCATCTTAAAGGAATTTTCCGTGCCTTCGAGGTTTTCAATTTTTTGGATTGGTCCCTGGGAGCCTTGAGTAGGAAAGTCTCGTCAGCGGACAGGGATGTCTCTATTCAGATAATGTCTTGCATGGACAAGGCCCGCCTTTTCGTGGCATAGCTCCCAGTAGGGGAGGCTCTCGTGCTGATAGCAAGCGAGGCAAGAAGAGAGGATCTAAATCCTCACGTGGCAGAGTCTGACTGCCCACGTCCTCAGACAGCAGTAGGTGCCAGATTGACCAACTTCTGGCAGGCCTGGGAGAAGAGGGGTGCAGACCGGGAGTCTGTTTTGTTGGTGAAGGAGGGTTACAAAATTCCTTTTGTACGAAGACCTCCTGTTGTGAAAGTTCCGATAGACCTCTCTCCCAGGTATCGAGAGGAGACAAAGAGACAGGCGTTACATCTTCAGGTGTCTCTGTTGTTAGAGAAGGGGGCGGTGGTGAAAGTCTCGGACCTTCAATCCCCAGGTTTTTACAACCGTCTCTTCCTGGTTCCGAAGAACACAGGAGGTTGGAGGCCAGTGCTGGATGTAAGTGCTCTCAACGTGTTTGTTGTAAAAACAAAATACACGATGGAGACCACCAAATCCGTTTTGGGAGCGGTCAGAGAGGGCGACTGGATGGTCTCTCTCGACCTGCAGGATGCGTACTTCCACATTCCGATACATCCAAATTCTCAACATTATCTGAGGTTTGTGTACAGGAAGGTGGTGTATCAATTCCGAGCACTGTGCTTTGGCCTCAGCCCTGCTCCTCTTGTTTTTACGAGGCTCATGCGGAATGTAGCGAAGTTCCTACATTTATCGGGGATCAGAGCCTCCCTGTATTTGGACGACTGGTTACTCAGAGCGTCGTCCCGTCATCGCTGTCTGCAGGACCTACAGTGGACTTTGGATCTTGCGAAAGAGTTAGGTCTCTTGGTGAACATGGAGAAGTCGCAACTGACTCCATCCCAGACCATTCTCTATTTGGGGATGGAGATACAGAGTCAAGTTTTTCAGGCTTTTCCGTCTGCCAACAGGTTCGAGCAGGCTTTGCTCAAAGTCCGTCTCGTGCAAGAGAAAAACCGTTGCTCTGTGAGAGATTGGATGAGCCTCCTGGGGACTTTTTCGTCACTGGAGCAGTTTATCTCTCTAGGGAGACTCAACCTGCGCCCTCTCCAGTTCCACCTAGTCATCCATTGGAACAAGGAGAAGGGTTTAGAGACGGTCTCGATTCCAATCTCCGATCCAGTCAAGACTTGTCTAGCTTGGTGGGACAGCAATATAAGACTTCGGGAAGGTCTTTCTCTGGCAGTCAAGAACCCAAACCATGTGTTGTTTTCAGACGCATCGGATTTGGGTTGGGGGCGACTCTGGACAATCTGGAATGCTCGGGTCCTTTGGTCTGCAGACCAGAGGAGTCTTCACATAAACTGCAAAGAGCTTTTAGCAGTCCATCTAGCGTTAAGGAGTTTCGAGAGTCTGATTCGAAACAAGGTGGTGGAGGTGAATGCAGACAATACCACGTCCTTGGCTTACATATCGAAGCAAGGAGGCACTCGCTCCCACTCTCTTTTCGTCATCGCAAGGGACCTTCTCATTTGGTCAAAAGATCGAAACATCTCTCTTTTGACGAGATTCGTCCAAGGGGAGTTGAATGTCTTGGCGGACTGTCTCAGTCGAAGAGGTCAGGTGATTCCTACGGAGTGGACGCTCCACAAGGATGTGTGCGAGAGACTTTGGATGACTTGGGGTCAACCCACCATTGATCTCTTTGCGACCTCTTTGACAAAAAGGCTCCCGACTTATTGCTCTCCGGTCCCAGATCCAGAGGCGGCCCACATAGACGCTTTTCTTCTGAACTGGTCTCACCTGGACGTTTTTGCCTTTCCACCTTTCAAGATCCTAAACAAGGTGCTGCAGAAGTTCGCCTCTCACGAAGGGACCAGGTTGACGTTGGTTGCTCCCCTCTGGCCCGCGAGAGAGTGGTTTCACAGAGGTACTTCTATGGCTAGTAGACATTCCAAGAAGTCTGCCGTTGCGGATGGATCTCTTGCGACAGCCTCACGTAAAGAGATTTCATCAAAGCCTCCCCGCGCTTCGTCTAACTGCCTTCAGACTATCGAAAGACTCTCTAGAGCTCGAGGGTTTTCGAAGGAGGCAGCTAGAGCGATCGCGAGGGCTAGAAGATCCTCTACCATCAGGATCTATCAGTCAAAATGGGAGGTATTTAGAGACTGGTGTAAGTCCTCCGCTATTTCCTCTTCCAGTGCCTCTGTAGCGCAGATTGCGGATTTTCTGCTTTATCTGAGAAACGGTCGCTCCCTCTCTGCATCTACCATTAAAGGCTACAGAAGCATGTTAGCTTCTGTTTTTAGGCATAGAGGTTTGGATCTTTCTAATAACAAAGATCTTCAAGACCTGCTTAAGTCTTTCGAGACTTCCAAGGAGCGTCATATTTCGACTCCTGCTTGGAACTTGGACGTGGTCCTACAGTTCCTTATGTCAGACAGGTTTGAACCGTTAAATTCAGCCTCCCTGAGGGATCTTACCCTCAAGACACTTTTCTTGGTGAGCTTGGCTTCGGCGAAAAGGGTTAGTGAGATACATGCTTTTAGCAAGAACATCGGCTAATAAAGCAGTATGTTCTCTTCAACTTGGTTTTTTGGCCAAGAATGAACTTCCGTCTCGTCCTTGGCCTAAATCATTTGAAATCCCTAGTCTTTCTGAGATTGTGGGGAATGAAGTTGAAAGAGTGCTGTGCCCCGTTAGAGCTCTTAAATTTTATTTATCCAGAACTAAACCGCTGCGAGGTTGTTCAGAAGCTTTATGGTGCTCCGTTAAAAAGCCCTCTTTGCCCATGTCTAAGAATGCGTTGTCTTATTTTATTAGACTTTTGATTAGAGAGGCACACTCTCATTTAATTGAGAAGGATCGTAATTTACTTAAAGTCAAGGCTCATGAAGTTAGAGCGATAGCAACTTCGGTAGCGTTTAAGCAAAATAGATCCCTTAAAAGTATTATGGACGCGACCTTTTGGAGAAGCAAGTCGGTGTTCGCTTCATATTACTTGAAAGATGTCCAGACTCTTTATGAGGACTGCTACACGTTGGGACCATTCGTAGCAGCGAGTGCAGTAGTGGGTGAAGGTTCTACCACTACATTCCCTTAATCCTAATATCCTTTTAATCTACTCTTGAAATTTTTAATCTTGTTTTGGGTTGTACGGGAGACTAAGAAGTCTTTCGCAATCTTTTTGATTTGGCGGGTGGTCAAAATATTGTTTCTTGAGAGCGCCCAGATTAAGGGTATTGATGAGGTCCTGTTGTAGGGGTGTTCACCCTGGATATAGCAGCTCCTGGGAAGTCTTTCAGCATCCTAAGAGGATAGCTGGGCTTCGTGAGGATAGCGGACTAATGAGGTAGATTAATCATCAGAGTCAGCTTCCTTATCAGGTACCTATAGGCCTACTTAAGTTTGTTTTTTGAATATTTGTCAAAAACTCTTGAGCATATACGCCTTTATTGTTTTAATACTGGTCTCTACCCACCACCATGGGTGTGAATCAGCTATTTATATATTCACTGGCTAAGTTTAATATTTAAAAATGATATTTTCAATTTAAAATAAATTTTTGAATATACTTACCCGGTGAATTTATATAATTAAAGGCCCTCCCTTCCTCCCCGATAGAGACCCTACGGACTGAGAAGAACTGGTTTGGTTGAGAAGTATATGCGGTATCTGGCCAATAGTCGGCGCTGGTGGGCACACCCGACAACCTTCATGGCGATCGCTTGCGAGTTTTTGGAATCTGTCGACCGTCGGAGACGTAAGCTATTTATATATTCACCGGGTAAGTATATTCAAAAATTTATTTTAAATTGAAAATACAGTATCATTTTTCATTGCTCTAATTGACTGTGCATAGTATTTTTAGCTATCGAACAATGGCAACTTATGCAATAATACCAGGTTCCCTACCTAACCTAACCTAGGAGCTGTATCCTTAGCAACTTACCTGCCCTAAGTCTTAACCCTGTGTTTGCTTTCCAAACAGCTTCACTCCTGGCAAGGTAACACTAGATCATAATTTGTTCCGTAACTGGAATACAAACCTCGCTATTTGATAGGGGTATTACTTTTGGCATAGCTGAAATGACGAGCCATTAATTTTTAACAAGGGTTAACTACCCACACTGCTAATTAGCGGGGGTTAGGGTAGGGTAGCTTGCTACCACTCCCCCTCACACACCTGTGATTGAGTTCACTTTGCTTTTGACTCGGATGGTGAATGGACGTTGCCGCTCTTCATCCTCGCTGAATATTGGCAGCCATTAACGACTTTTGTTTTTTTCTTTTTCTCTTGTGGGACATATATGTCAGCGGTCGAGACTGATCCTCACACCATTTGTCCCGCCTGCAGAGGTCAACGGTGTGATAGTGTTAATAAGTGCAATGAGTGTAGGGAGTGGTCTTCCTCCCAGTGGGAGTTCTCCCAGTGGGAGAGGTTTGCGCACCGGCGGAAGAAGTCCAAGCAGGATATTTCTCCTTCGAAGGTTTTTTTGAAGGAAGTAAAACCCAAGGCCTCTTCTTCCATCTCCCGACCCTCCTCCGAAGCTCCTATTCGTTCGGTCTCTTACGAGAGACTGTCGAGTAGTTGCGTAGACCAAGTTATTATCAGCCAACTCCGGTTCTCGAGAGATGATGTTGCTTCCCCTAGCGAAGCAGCCCCACCTCTCCCCCCGGGTGAGGCCTTGTCACTAACTCTCCTCTTACAGATTTGATCTTCCTTGGGGCTTACGGGTCCGCCCTCCAAGGAAGCCTTGCTGCAGTTCATCTGCATGGGTGCTTCTGTTAAGCAATCATCATCGCCGTCAGAGGTAGATCCCCTGACCCTTGTCGACGTTGTTGTATCAGAGGTGTCTCATACAGTTTCATCCATCTCCTCTGCCACTCCAGACTCTATAGCGGTTGCTGCCGACTTAGTTTCCCCCGTTCCTGATCATCCTCCAAGGGGAAAACTAAGTTCAGCGTCTGTTTCTCATGCAAGTGTTTCTCCCCATCGGGGGAGTTCACTTACAGAGACTCCTCTTCGGAGGACTGCTGTGGCGCACGGTCAGCTTGCTTATCAAACGCCCCCAGAGGGCGCATCGGCGGAAGGCACACCTTCCTCTTCGCCTTAGAGGTCTGCGCCTCTTTGGTTCATGGTTGTCACTGCAGTCCTCTGCAGAGGAGCATCCGCTGCATTCAGACCTTCAGACCTTCATACATCAATCATGACTACTCCTGCAACCAGTCTTATGACTTTGGTCCTGGACCTCTCTGCCGATCGTTCGCAATCCCCTTCGGCGGATGGTCTCCCTTACAAAGGGCACGCTGGCCATCCATCCTCCAGACCTGCCGACCTACCATCACCATTCCTGTCACCGTAGAGCCTACTGTAGCTCTACCAAAGTGCGCAGCTGCGCGCCATCACCCTGCAGCTCGCCATCCGACGGACCTTCAGCGCTCACCAGCAGCTCGTCACTCTACAGCGCTTCGGCATGCCCATTCACCTGCTCGCCCTCACAGAAGGCAGCAAACTCATTCGCTTGCACGCCAACGTTCACCTGCACGTCAGCGCTCTCCTGCGCTCCCATGTTCATCTGCGCAACCTGCGCTCACACGCCCAGGGTCGCCCATGTGCCAGCGCACTGTAGCGTGCTTGTGCTCTTCTGCACGCCAGCGCCCTCCTGCGCCTACGCACCCTGCGCTAATGCGCCCACGATCTCCTGCGCGCCAGCGCCCAACTGTGCACTAACGCTCGCCTACGCGCCAGCACTCTCCTGTGCGCCAGCGCTCTCCTGCGGGCCCTTACTCTCCTACGCGCCAGCACTCTCCTGTGCGCCAGCGCTCTCCTGCGCGCCAGTGCTCTCCTACGCACCAGCGCTCTTCTGCGCGCCAACGCTCCCCTACGCGCCAGCGCTCTCCTGCGCGCCAACGCTCCCCTACGCGTCAGCGCTCTCCTGCGCGCCAACGCTCCCCTATGCGCCAGCGCTCTCCTGTGCGCCAGCCTGTGACCATTCATCGCCCGCGCGCCAACCCGCCTGCCAATGAATGCCTGTGCGCCATTATTCTCCGGCGCACAAGAACACTGTAGGTGAGACAGCAATCACATTGCAGCCCTCACTTAAGCGCCAACTTTCACCGGCGCGCCGGCGCTCTCCTGGACCTTTGCGCTCTCCTGCACGCCAAATATCTCCCGCGCACAAGCATAGAGACGCGCGCGCCAACTCTCACCTACGCACGCACGCCAACACTGTCCCATGCGCGCCAAGATTCTCCTGCGCGTGGTAATATTTTCCTGCGCGCGCGCCAATATTCTCCCGCGCGCACGCCAATATTCTCCAGCTCGTGGACACACGCACCAACAGGCACGGACGCAGGATCTACAGTAGGCAAGGTCGCCATCACCGCATTCCAGCGCGTCCTACGGGCGAAGGGAAACAAACACGTGCAGAGGGGTTCAGGATCCCTTAACTGCCTTCTATGGCAGACCCACCTATTACAGTGACTCCTCATAAGGAACTTTCGGTTCTTTTCCCTTCAGGGGATATGTCGGACAGTGCATCCGTCAGTCAGCATCCTTGGTTCAGTGCCTCAGTCAGAGCCGTAACACAGGCTTTCAAGCCAGTCCTGCCTGACCACTCATCAGAGCAACATATAGCTCTGGACTTAAGACACGGAACCATGGCTTCCTATACCCCTTTGAAGAGGAAAAGAGGAGTTTCTGATGCAGTCACTTCCCCGAAGGCAAAGCTGACTCCATGCAGACCATCAGGGCAAGTTCCTCCAGTTTCTCAGAGATACTCTCTCTCCCTGTCGGACGAAGACTATCCGTCACCAAGGGAACCACGCGAGGAGAGACACTTCCATCGCATCAATGGAGGAAACCTCTCTTCATGCGGAGAGTTCCCTGCAATCTGAGACCAGGAGGGACATGTTTCCCCCTTCCGAAGGAGAACTGCCTACATCTTAATCACTTCAGAGACTCCGAATGCTGTTGCTGTCTTCGCCTAGACGACACTACCTCCCTTCCCCCCTTGCTGAGTCTCTCTTCCTTTGGGGGCGGAGCGTAGACTTAGGCAAGTCTCTCCTGAAATGATCATCTCTCTCACGAGAGGGGCCACTTATAGAGACTCCTCTTTGAAGGATCGCTACAGCTAAGGTCAGCTTGCTGGTCCACCGGCTGTCATGGGCGTCATAAGTTCCTGATCATCCTACCAGCAGACCTACCAGCGCAACCAGTTTCTGGTCATCCTGCCAGTTGACCTGCCAACCTACCAGTGGTATCATCCGCGCGTGCGCTAGCAACAACAGCGCGTGCGCGCCAACAGTCTTCTGCGCGCGTGCGCCAACAGTCTTCCGCTCGCGTAATCAGTCTTCCGTGCGAGCACGCCCACAGTCTTCTGCATGTGCGCCAAAGGTCTTCCGCACGCACTAATAGTCTTCCGCGCGCGACAATAGTCTTACCTAGACGGTCACACTTCTATATATCTCAACACACAGCTTTCGTAGGCCGCTGACCTTGCATAGGCCGCGGACCTTGCGTAGCAAGGTTTTAGTGAGGTGCAGGGGCTCCTTATCCGAGTATGTCAGTACTCAACAATAAGGAGACCCTGCACCTATGCGCCAGCTCTCTCCTGCGCGCCATTTCTTCCATGGACAACGATGGAGCGCGCGCACATCAATGACTGCTGGCACAGCAGTCATTGACGTGCGCGCGCTCCATCGTTGTCCTACGCGCCAGCGCTCTCCTGCGCGAACGATATCTGCGCACCAGCTCTCTCCTGCGCCTGCGAGCGAACGATCTCTGCTCACCAGCGTTCACCTGCATGCCAACAATCTCTGCTCACCAGCGTTCGCCTGCACACCAACGATCTCTGCTCACCAGCGTTCGCCTGTGCGCCAACGATCTCTGCTCACCAGCGTTTGCCTGCGCGCCATTGCTTCCGCTCGCGCCAGCAGTCATATCCTCGTGCGCCAGCATTCTTCCGTGCGCGCGCGCCAGCACTCTTCCGCGTGCACGCCAGCTCTCTTCCGACCGCGCCAGCACTCTTCCGCGTTCATGCGCCAGCAGTCTTCCGCGCGCGCGCTTGCCAGCAGTCTTCCGCGCACGCTCTTGCCAGAAGTCTTCCGCGCGCACGCCAACCCTCTTACGCACGCGCGCCAGGAGCCTTCCGCACGCGCACCAGTAGCCTTCTGCGCATGCACTCCAGCAGTCTCATGTGCGAGCGCACCAGTACTCCCGCACACGCGCGGCAGCAGCAGCCTTCTGCACGCTCACCAGTGCTCTCCTAAGTGCGATTTCTCACCCGCAATCGCGTGGCCAGGCACCCGCCCTTGTGCGACCAGTCACGCTCTTCTGCCCATTCTAGGAAGACTGCACAAAACCCTACACAGTGCCTTACGGCGCCGCGCCATCGCTCTCCTGCGCACCCATAACTCTCCTGCTCACCCAGCATTCTCCTGGTCACTTGCGCTCTCAGATCTAGCCCTCGCCAATGCGCCAGCCAGCGCTCTTCTGCTCTATCCTGCGCTCTCAGATACAGTGCTCTCCTGCGCAGTTGCGGTCTGAGATCCAATGCGCCAGCTCTTGCCAAAGAGCCAGTGCTCGCAGATCCAATGCTCACCAATGCGCCAGCGCTCACCTGCGCACCAGCGCTCACCTGCGCACCAGCGCTCACCTGCGCACCAGCGCTTGCCTGCTCTCCAACACTCTTCTGCTCATTCACCGAAATCCGCACTTCAGCATAAACTGAGCGCCAGCATCATCCTGTATGCCATCTCTCCAGTACTCTCCTGCACACTCGCGCAATAGGCAAAAAGAATAAAAAACTTTTCGACAGATTCATCAATCATCGACAATTCGCCAGCAGTTCGTGACTTGGACTTACTAGTCAACCTCTGGCCGTGGTTCCCTAGATCAGAAGGTATACAACACACTTCTCGCTACTGGCCGTTCGCCATCATACAAATCCACTAAAGTGATTGGCAAACGATCGACAACCCTCACCAGCGGCTTGTCGACAGGTGACTACCTGCGAGCACTCTCCAACTGCAATGTAACCACGATACCCAGCCGTTAACCATCTATTAACATTCGCCAGACTGATGCTGCTCAAAGGAATAACATCAAACCCATCAGGGCGCATGATAGGGGTAAGCGTTGCCTTACTTCTATCAGTTAAAGGAGTTCTCTCCCAGGGAAGAATCCTTACACAGGGTATCACGTCCGATCCTTTACGCCATGAGTCAAAACCCCAGCGTCAACAATCACCCATGCGAAAGGATCCACAAGGAGCTGTCCCTTTGGGTCGATGTTCACACCATGTTGGAATTCTGACAAGGGCTTAGACCTTAGGTCTTCATTTGCACGCCGGACCTAAAGGACTCATACTTCCAGGCCCAAACCATCCATCTAGGAAGGATTGAAGATTCAGTCTAGACAAACAAGAAACACCAGTTCAGGGCACTGTGCTTCGGTCTTTCCACTACACTCATCCTGGTCTCACAGGATCGGCTTCTGTCTCCTCCGCATCTGGACGACTGACTGACCTTAGCAGACTCGGTGGCAACTTTGCATTCGCACCGGAACTTCTGAAGTCTTTTTACCAAGATCCAGTGATCAAGGTAAACCTGTGGAAGTCTTCCCTACTTCTTCTCAGAAGACGGGTGTATCTGGGAGTGATTCTAGACACCAATCTCCACAAAACTTTCTCAAAATGAGAAGAACTCCCAGCCCAGAGTGACTTGTGTCCGATTGGAATCAGACCTTCGATCCCCCTGACATTCTGACCCCCATGGGACCAGAAGTTTGGACGAACCTCAAGGGATGGGTGTCAGTCGAGAATCTACGGAGTGGTATAACCTTTTCCTCCTTCCCCACTCCTCGGACTTGATGCTGTGCTGAGACACATCAAAAGAAGAGAGGAGGGACCATAGTGCTGCACCACACGACCTCAGCCCTCTGGACAGAGTCCGAAAGTACCTTCACTTAATGTCTTAAGAGATGAAGGCCAACTTTCCGGTCCTTCAGCAGCCTCATCGGTTTCTAACGGGCCACTCAGTAATGTGATGGGCGACAATACCACACACGACATAGAGGCTCACATCGACAAGCGAGAAGGAATTTGCTTGCAGCCTCTTCCCATCTAGCAGTATAAATACTAAGATGGGCCAAAGTCCGATCGGTACCACTATCAGCCTGCTTCATTCCAGACTAGAGGAATGTACTCGACAACAATCTGTGCACAGCATCTCAGATAAGGTGTACCGATGGTCTTTGGATCATTTTGTAGCCGACAAAGTCCCAACTTTACGGGGTTCTCCAACTAGGGATCTATTCGCAACGCCCCTGAACCTCAGGCTTCCATTGCTCCCCAGTCCTAGACCCCAAGGCTCTCTGGCAAGAAACATGCCAACAACGGTGGGTACAACAATGACGTTTACGTCTCGTCCCTGTTTTGTTTGGAGAAGGGCACTCGAGAAGGCTAGAACATCAGTCAGCCTCTCAAGGGCTCTCATAGCTCCACTATGGCATTACGCAGAAGGGTTTCCAAACCTTCTGTAGCTCCTGATAGAGTCTCCAAGAGAACTCTCTCCACATCACAGACAACCACACTTCGACATCTACCACAAACTATAGCTTTGCTATGATTGTACGCCTGGAGACTACCCTGTACTTCCTCTCTCACAGAGGCTTTTTGTAATAAGTTGCGAAAAGGTTGTCTAGATTCTGAGGAATTCCTCAGCATCAGTCTACCAGACAGTATAACATCATCTGTGGTTGGTGTCATGGGAAAGCTTCTCTCTCCACTCGATACCTCTATTCCAGCTCCTCGAGTATATGCAAGAGGAAAAGACCCCCCTTTTCACTTTCAACAGGTAAAGACGATCACTCAATCTTGAGCCTTGCCTTCAAACTGAAAGGAAAAGGAAGGGACAACCTCTTATGGCTAGATCTTTCCTAACACATGCGGACTTACAACTTGCCTTTTCCTAGTCAGAATTGAGACCTTCCTCTCGGAACATGGTTCAAGTTCTCCGGTCTCTAAGGAGTCCTCCTTATGTTCCACTTCACCAGGCAACAAATTTTCTCCTGGTTTAGAAGACAGTGTTCCTACACACTTTGACAGCAGCCACACGAGTCAAGGAACTTCATGGTCTCACTTTTGACATCGCCCATTAATGAGAAGGGTGAAAGGCAACATTCAGTTTCGTCCCCAAGTATGTCGCCAGACGCGGTCTCCAGAGGTGACGGATCCTACACAAGTCTCCACTCGGTAACTGACGATCCCATAGTGAGGCAGCTCCTCCTCCTCCCCCAGGGGAGGAAATTATTTTTGATGTCAATGTAACTAATCATGTTTTGTTGCAGCTTTGGGCTTCCTTGGGCTTGAGGGTTCGCCCTCCAAGGAAGCCTTGTTTGACACGGATCAAATTGGGAGCAGATGTCAAACAATTGCCGACTTTAGCAGAGGTCGATCCTCTGTCTATCGTCGACGTTGTTGTGGCAGAGGCTTCTAATGAGTTGTATCAAACCTTTGCTCCTGATGTTGCTGATGTAGCTGAAGGCTTAGTTCCCCCCTCCGAACATCCTTCGAGGGAGGAACTAAGTCCAATGGTCCCTCCTGTTGGTGATTCTCCCCCTCGGGGAAGTTCACTGACAGAGACTCCTCTTTGGAGGACTGCTGGTCAGCCTGCTGACCCCACGGCCCCCAGAGGGCGTATAAGGCATAAAGCCTGTCTTCCTCTTCGCCGTAGAGGCCTTCCTTCACCTCACAAGGGTGGTAGGAGGCGCCTCTTCGGCTCGGCATCCCCGAAGTCCGCCGCAGAGGAACCTCGTCGTCGTTCACCGACCCTGCCAGCTACATCCCTGGACCTCTCAGCAGATCGTTTGCGATCTCCTTTGGTGGAAGGTTGTCCTTACAAAGGACACGCCGACCTTCCACCCGCCAGACCTGCTGACCTGCTGTCGCCGTTCCTGGCTGCTGATGCGCTGTGGGCGCCTACGAACCCTGTTTTTAAACGGGCATCGGTCCCTTCGGGGCACAAGGGACTTTCTCACATTGTGACTAAGTCCTTTACGCGTCAGGTATCCCCTGCGCGCCATTGTTCTCCTGCACGCCAGCGAGCAAGCGCTCTCCTGCTGCAGATCCTGTGATAGGGTACTAGTGCTCTTTTGCGCGCCAGCGCTCACCTGTGCGCCAATGCTCTCCTGCGGGCCCTCATCCTGATGCGCGCCCACGATCTCCTGCGCGCCAGTACTCGCCTGCGCGGTAACGCTCTCCTACGCGCCAGCACTCACCTGCGCACCAACAATCTCCTGCGCACCCACGATCTTCGGATCTGGGCGCAAAGGGGAAGGTAATCTCTTCCTCTGCTCGGCAGCGTGCCATCCTTCACCTACGCGCCATTGCGCGCAGTCTCCATCGTGCGCCCACGCGCGCCCTGCACGCCATTCTGTTGCTGTTGCTTATGTGTGCCCTCATGCGCGTCCGCGTGCAAGTGGTATATCCCCTGCGCGCGCGCCCAACATTATCGCCCTCACGGGCTCATCGTGATCTTCTGCGCCCACACGCGTACGAACAATCGCCTTCACGCGCGCGAGCGCTTATTCAGCTTGCTGCGTGCCCTCTGCTGTCACCAGAACGCGCCCCTGCACGCCATCGATCGCCCACGCGGGCCCTCACCTGCGCGCCATCGCTCGCCCGCGCGCTCTCGCCTGCGCGCTCTCGCCTGCGCGCTCTCGCCTGCGCGCCCTCGCCTGCGCGCCCACGCGCCATCGCTCGCCCACGCCTGCGCGCCATCGCGCGCCCTTGCCTGCGCGCCAACGCTTGCCCACGTGCCAATGCGCGCCTTCCAGTGCTCGCCCGCGCACCAGCGCTCGCCCGCTCGCTCACGCGCCATCGCTCGCCCGCTCGCTCGCACTCGCGTGATTTAGGCAAAATTCCATCGCGCGAGGCTGCAGGACGACGCGTGGCCAGGTCATCGTCATCGCTCCCCCCCCCCCCCCCCCGCAAGCGCATAACAGCGCGCTCGCCGGAGGGAGGGAGAACTCCGGATAGGTCCAGGAACTTGCCTTCTTCTTTTTAGGCCGACCCTGCTTTGGTAACTCCTCCTAGGGATCGAACGATCCCCTTCCCTCCAGAGAGTATCTGACAGCGCAACTGTCAGTCGACAGCCCTGGTTTGGGTCCCTTGTCAGAGCGGTCGTACAGGCTTTTAAGCCTGTTCTCTCTGAGCTGGGGCACAAATCATTGGCAGTTTCAACTCCCCTGAAGAGGAAGAGAGGAGTAGCTGACGTGGTGACTTCTCCAAGGGCGAAGTTGACTCCTCGGAAGTCTTTGAGGAAGGACTCCTTCCCCCCCCAGACTTTCTCTCCCTCCCCTTCGTACGAAGATTTCCCGTCCTCGGGGGAGTCCCGTGAGGTGAGGCGTTCCCCCATTGCACCAATGAGGGAAACCCCACCTCGCGCAGAGAAGTCTTTTCGGGTAGGGGTGGAGAAGAGCCCCCCACCATCACTGCTGGAGTCCTGTATCCTTCCCTAGAGGGAGTCGAAGGACTCCAAGACGATTCTGAAGTCATCCTCAAGGATTAGACCAGAGCCAGCCAAGCCCTCGGAGAACTCCACGAGTCCCCCCGAGAAGAGCCTTTGGGGACAGGAGACTTTGCTGCCAGCCCTTCAGGAGGAGAGCTTCAGGAGTCAGAGCATGCGTTCTGGCAGGTTCTGACCCTTAGGAATCTCAATGGGTTCACAGACCCAGAGATTCCTCCTTGTGAGGGCAAGGACACTGTCCTGGACCAAGTCTTTGGTACTCAAAAACCCTCTACGGCCAGTGCGGCTTTGCCTTGGTCCCAAGGGGTTAAGAGTGCCAGGGATAAGGTCATTGCCAGCTCTCAGAGCTTGCCTCCTCCAGCCGGTCCAATGCCGGTAACAAACTCCTCCCGGCTCCTCGTGTCCATCAGAGGAGGTACTTCGACATCATGGAGGAGACTTGTTTAGCTCTTCCTTTATACCACTCTTTGGAAGAGCTTACCAGCGGAGTCCCTCTAGAGAGACTCTCCACCCGGCAAGTGTCTTTCTCGGCTACGGAGATCCTCAGCCAGGAGAAGGTGGCGAAGTGTGCCATGCAGGCAACTTCGTGGTTGGACATCTGGCTAGGGTTTCTGGGCATCCTGTTAAGATCTGAGGACTTTTCCAAGGAGAGTACCAGGAGGGCCATGGAGACCTTTCTACTCTCAGGCACTCGTACCATTGAGTTTCTAGCCCACCAAGTCTCGAACTTGTGG
Organism: Palaemon carinicauda; assembly: GCF_036898095.1. Lineage (NCBI taxonomy): Eukaryota > Metazoa > Arthropoda > Malacostraca > Decapoda > Palaemonidae > Palaemon > Palaemon carinicauda. The sequence continues at coordinate 75,329,129 of NC_090754.1, forward strand.
GCTAATACCATCTTGAAGTGTCGAGATGCGGTGTCTGAGAGATTCCACCAGAAAGTCCCCAGCACTGAGATCAGCAGGCTCAGACATTCTTCCATCTTGGGGAGGAATCTGTTTGAGCCTAAGGACATGGAGCAGGCAGCTGAGAGGTGGAGGAAGTCCAACCAGGACTCTCTCCTACATAGGGCTTTAACATCAAAGCCCTATAAACCTCCAGCAACCCAGCAACCACGCCCTACCAAGACCACGAAACCGGCAACGGCAGCGAAGACAACGGTGTCTAAGCCCTTTCCTGCCAAGGACAAGAAAGGCAAAAAGTCCTCCAGGGGAGGGAAAAATCCTAGAGGGAGTGGCCGAGGCCGCAAACGCTAGGATTGGCAGTCCCCCTGCATGTCCACCAGTGGGGGGATGCCTACAAAGTTGCGCAAGCAGGTGGCAGCAACTCGCGGCCGATTCCTGGACGATTTCCATAATCATTCAAAGATGTCGCGTCCCATTCATAACATCTCTACCTCCCCTGACAGCGAATCCAGTGTCATTGAGCTCCCTTGCCATGGGATCGGCAAGGGGGCAAGCCCTTCGGGCAGAAGTCCAGACCATGTTGAAGAAGGGTGCTCTCCAAGAGGTCGTCGACGGGTCCCCAGGCTTCTTCAGTCGACTCTTTCTTGTAAAGAAGGCGTCTGGAGGCTGGAGACCAGTCATCAACCTTTCAGCTCTGAACAGGTTTGTCAAGCAGACCCCGTTCAGCATGGAGACGGCAGACACGGTGAGACTTGCTGTGAGACCGCAAGACTTCATGTTTACACTGGATCTGAAGGACGCGTACTTCCAGATCCCAATCCATCCGTCTTCAAGGAAGTACTTGAGATTCTGCCTAGACAACAAGATCTACCAGTTCAAGGTGAAGTGTTTCGATCTCTCCACAGCACCTCAGGTTTTCACCAGAGTGTTCACCCTGATATCGTCGTGGGCACACAGGATCGGCATCCGTCTCCTCCGTTATCTGGACGACTGGCTGATCCCAGTAGACTCGAAGTCAGCCCTTCTTCGACACCGAGACAAACTTCTGGGTCTTTGCCAAGATATAGGGATCATGGTAAATCTCGAGAAGTCTTCTCTGCTTCCTACTCAAAGACTGGTATATCTAGGCATGATAATAGACACCAATCTCCATAAATCCTTCCATTCAGACGACGGGATAGCAAGGCTGAGGAGGGTCGCGAGTCCTTTCCTCAGACGAGAAGAACTCCCAGCCTAATCGTGGTTACGTCTCCTCGGTCACCTCTCATCCCTGGCCCGTCTAGTTCCCAACGGTCGCCTCAGAATGAAATCTCTGCACTGGCGACTCAAGTCCCGATGGAATCAAGGACACGATTCCCCGGACGTCTTGATCCCTATGGGTCCTGCGGAATGGACGGATCTTCAGTGGTGGGTGACAGACGAGAACCTACGAAGGGGAGTGGATCTTTCTCGTCCTCCCCCCGGATTTGATTCTGTTTTCGGACGCTTCAAAGAAAGGGTACAGGGCCTATGTTCTGCACCACAGGACCTCAGGCCTGTGGTCAGAATCAGAAAAGTGCCTCCATATAAATCTGCTAGAAGTGAAGGCTGTATTCCTGGCCCTTCAACAGTTCCAACAATACCTGGTGGGTCACTCTGTGGTGGTGATGAGCGACAACACCACAGTAGTGGCTTACATCAACAAGCAGGGAGGTACCTTTTCAGAGCAGCTATCTCATCTCGCAGTAGAGATACTGAGTGAGATGGACTGAAGTCCACTCGATTCCACTATTGGCTCGCTTCATTCCAGGCAAGAGGAATGTGCCCGCCGACAGTCTGAGCAGAGCGTCTCAGATAGTGAGTACCGAGTGATCTTTGGATCATCTAGTAGCCAACAGAGTCCTGACTTTGTGGGGTTCCCCGACTGTGGATCTGTTCGCTACAGCGCTGAACCTCAAGCTTCTGCTGTACTGCTCCCCAGTCCCGGATCCCAAGGCGCACGGGCAAGATGCCTTCCAACAACGGTGGGACAACATCTACGTACCGTATACGCCTTTCCCCCGTTCTGTCTGATGAGGAGGGTACTCAACAAGACCAGAATATCAGTCGATCTCTCGATGACCCTGATAGCTCCGCTATGGCATCACGCGTAATGGTTTCCGGACCTTCTACAACTCCTAACGGAACTTCCAAGAGAACTCCCTCCACGACATGAGCTACTCAAACAACCACACGCCAACATCTTTCTCAAAGCCGTAGCTTCGCTTCGACTTGACGCCTGGAGGCTATCCAGCATCTCCTCGCAGAGAGAGGATTTTTGCAACAAGTTGCGAACAGTATGTCTGAACACCTGCGAAAGGTCATCCGCAGGGGTCTACCAGGCAAAGTGGAGAGTTTTCTGTGGTTGGTGTCATGGAAGGGGTATCTCTACACTCGATACCAATATTCCAGCAATAGCGGAGTTCTTCGTGTATTTGCGAGAAGAAATGCGCCTTTCAGTCTCGGCAGTGAAAGGCTATTGCTCAGCCTTAAGTCTAGCCTTCATGCTCAAAGGAGTGGACATTTCTTCTTCGCTGGAACTTTCCCTGCTCATACTAAGTTATGAAATTACCTGCCCTCAGTCGGAAGTGAGACCTCCTCCATGGAACGTGGTTTGAGATCTCAGGTCTCTTAAGAGACCTCCTTACGAACCATTACGCCAGGCTTCAGATCCCCACCTGACTTGGAAGACAGTGTTCCTACTAGCTTTGGCCTCGGCCAAGCGAGTCAGTGAACTTTATGGTCTCTCGTATGACATCGCCCATTCAAGGGGATGGGGGGAGTTAAAGTTCAGATTCATCCCTGAGTTTGTTGCTAAGACTCAGAATCTGGGAGTGCCGGAACCACGGTTCGACTCTTTCCAGGTTTCGAGTCTTCGTTCTGTAACAGATGACCCAGACCATCTCCTACTGTGCCCAGTAAGGAGTCTGAGGCTATATCTTAAAAGAACAGCTGTTGTTCATCCCCAAGTGCAGGCATTGTTTGTGAGCACTGGGAGGACAAAGAGGAGGGTTACCAAGTATACCATCTCAGCATGGATTCATAAGGTAATCCATCTATCCCTGAATCCTGACCCTCCTCCGTCACGTCGCCCTAGAGCACATGATGTCAGGGGCATAGCTACATCCCTGGCCTTCAAAAAGAACTTCTCAGTGATGCAGGTTCTACAAGCAGGGGTGGAAGCGTCGGACGACCTTCACAGCCCACTACCTGCAAGACGTGACCCACAGGAGGCTCGATACGTTCTCTATCGGTCCTATGGTGGCTGCACAACAGCTGGTTTAAACCTCAGGCTCCTTAATGGACAAGTAGCAGAAGGTTGAGGGCATTGTTACCCGGCCTTAGTCTGCATGAATGAAAAGGTATGTCTGGCCCTTATTCTTTTCTTCATCCTCCCATCTTTTTGGGAAAGCAGCATCCTGGGTTCTCTGCACAGCTGACCTCAAACCACTGCAGGTAAACCATGTTTCCTTGTGTTCCTAGTATAAAGCTAATACTGTCATGTTCCCATACCCTGACGAGGTGGTATAGGGAGAGTCCTAGCCATAGTTTCCATCTAAAGGACTTCAGGTCAACTTCCTAGGAAAAGTCACTCTTCAAACCTTCACACACAGCTTACGTAGGCCGCAGCTCTTGCATAGCAAGGTGCTAGCAAGGTGCAGGGACTCCTTATTGTTGATTGCTGACACACTCAGATACTGAGTCCCCGGGCAAAGCCAAAGCCAGTACTGGTCGGGACTTACCACCCTTCTTCAGGGTTAAGTCACCCATATTAAATAGCGTGGTTTGTATTTCAGTTATAGAACAAATGACAAATTCTTAGGTAATTTGTATTTTTCCTAACTATACAAACCTTAGCTATTTAATCAAACTTGCCCGCCAGCCCTATCCCCCGTGAAGTCCTACCTCTAAGCAAAGTGAGCTCAGCACAGGTGTGTGTGAGGGGGGGGGGGGGGGTAGCAAGCTACCCTCCCTACCCCCCTGCTAACTAGCGGTGGGGTAGTAAACCCTTGTTAAAATTCTAATGGCTCGTCATTTCAGCTATGCCGAAAGTAATTACCCATATTAAATAGCTAAGCTTTGTATAGTTAGGAAAAATACAAATTACCTACAAATTTGTCACATTGGCAGGGACGTCCACCCTTCCTAATGGGTGAGTCACCCCTTAATACATAGCGTAGGTTTGTATTCCAGTTATGGAACAAATGACAAATTTGTAGATAATTTGTATTTTTCCTAACGATACAAACCTTAGCTATTTATACAAACTTGCCTGCCAGCCCTATCCCCCCTTGAAGTCCTACCTCCAAGCAAAGTGAGCTAAATCACTGGTGTGTGAGTGGGAGTGGTAGCAGGCTACCCCTACCCCCCGTTAACTAGCGGTGTGGGTAGTTAACCCTCACTAAATTTTAATAGCTCGTCATTTCAGCTGCGCAGAAAGTAATACCCCTAAATGAATAGTTAAAGTTTGCATCATTAGGAAAAATAACAATAATTACAAATTTGTCATTTTCTACAACAATCTCTACCTCTGCTCCTTCATTCTAATGCTACGGTGTAGGAACAAGGGCTGGGCAGACTAGGGCTTTTGGGCATTCCAGTCGGGGGGGGGGGGGGAATCCTTCGGAGTGACCCCAGAAACAAGCTTTGGCCACGTTTCGCAGTTAGTGCTCCATGCCAACTTCCAACTTGAACATTGCTTGTTGACGGAAAGCACAGAGCACTGCCCTGGCGTCCTCCAGATGTTGGTATTTTTTCCTTCCGAGGGAGAGCCCCGCCACTTGCCACTGTTCGGAAATCTTCCTGCTCGCAGAGAGAATTGCTAACAACGGCAACACCCCTTCGGAGTTTTCCACCCAGAGAACAAGCTTTGGTTTTGTTCTCAGGCAACACTATATCAACCTTCAATTTGATATAGCGCTCGTTGAAGGAAAGCAGAGCGCGCTGCCCGTAGGTTCGCCTCCAGGTGTGGGAATTTCCCCTTCAGAGGAAAAGTCCCTCCACCAACCACTGGTCAGCAGTCTTCCTGCTTGTGGGGAGAACTACTGACAGCAGCAACAAGGGTTAATATTTTTTCCATCACAGGAGAGACTTCCTTCACCTGTTCGGTTTCCTTCTCGGGGGATTCCTTCAGCAGGAATTGGATTTGTCCGTTCCTGCCGTTCTTTGGGTAATCCCTTCGGTGGTAACCCAGAGAATAAGCTTCAGCTTTGTTCTCAGGTGGCACTCGATGTCAACCTTCAATTTGAGCCAGAGCTCATTGAAGGGAAGCAAAGGGCTCAGCCCGGGGGTTTGCCTTCCTGGAGGATTGCATCCAGGTGTTGGTTTTTTCCCTTCCAAGGGAAATTCCCTCCACCAGCCAATGTTTGGCAATCTTCCTGTGTGCGGGGGAATTGCCTGCAGCGGCAACAGGAGTTGGTCATCTTTTCTTGTCCGCGGGAATAACTTCTTTCCACTGCTCGGTGACGCCCTTTAGGAGTGGAACCCAGAAAACAAACTTCGGTTTCGTTTTCAGGCAGCACTCTATGTCAACCTTCAATTTGAGCTAGAGCTTGTTGAGGGGAGGCAGAGAGTCACCTCCAGGTGTTGGAACTTTCCTATCTGAGGGAGAGTCCCTACACCAGCTACTGTTTAGCAATCTTCTAACTTACGGGATTGCTGACAGGGCCTCCAGATGGTGGTTGTTTTTCCCGTCCTCGGGAGAGCTTGCCTTCAACTGTTTGGTCTCCTTTTCGGGGGATTCCTCCAGGGGGAATTGGATTTGTCCATTCCCAGCTCTTCCTCTTTGAGAGCAGCTGTTTGCACCAGCCTGGGATTGTTACTTGCTGTTCGCCAGCTTGTGATCGTCGCTCTTCAAGCCATTCATCAGCCTGCCGTTCATTGATACCAACATACTAGCTCGCCGTTCCCCGATCACCGCCTGCAGATCGTCGTCCACCACGCCATTTGCTGATCGCCAGTCAGCGATCTCCGAGCTGCAGCTCACACCGATTGCCGTTCGCCTGTTCACCGTTCATCAATCGCTGTTTTCTAATCGTCGTTTGCAGTTCGTCGACTTCCGATTTGCCAGCTCGCCGATCGCCTTTCGACAGCTCACCGTTTGCCAATCGCCAATTTTCCAGCCTGCCGTTCACCAGCTCACCGATCGCCGATTTGCCACCCTGCCATTCACCAGCTTGCCGATCGCTGTTTGTCAGCTCTCCGTTTGCCAGCTCGCCTTTTGCTGACCTCCGATCACTATCCCCCTGATTGCCGTTTGCCAATTGTTCGCCGATCGCTGTTTTTTTTATCACTAACCTGCTGTTCTTCAGCCACTAATCGCCGTTTGCCATTTGCCAGTTCGTTGCTTGCTGATCGCCAGTTCGTCGCTCGCCGATCGCCAGATTGTCATTCGCCGATCGCCAGATTGTCATTCGCCGATCGCCAGATTGTCATTCGCCGATCGCCAGATTGTCATTCGCCGATCGCCAGATTGTCATTCGCCGATCGCCAGATCGTTGTTTGTCAACTCACCATTTGCTAGCTTGGTGTTTTCCAGCTCGCCGATCGTCAGGTCACTGTTCACCGATCGCCAACTTTTGCTAGTTTGCCGATCGCTAGACCAGAGCATGCCCTTCGTTAGTCCTCCGATCGTTGTTTGCCAGCTCACTGATCGCCAGTCACCGAGCGCCGTTCACCAGCTCGCGGTTTTCTCCGGCTCGCCGATCGTCTATTGCTAACTTTTCGTTCTCCGATCTCCAACTTTCACCAATTTGCTGTGTTGCCAATCATCAGCTTGACGTTTGGCAATTCACTGATGGCCAACTCGCTGTTTGCCAGATCGCTGTTTGCCAGATCGCTGTTTGCCAGATCGCCGTTCGCCAGATAGCCGTTCGCCAGATAGCCGTTCGCCAGATCGCCGTTCGCCAGATCACTAGTTTAAAACTCGCCTACCATGCCGTTCACTGATCGACGTTCGCCAGCTAGTCGCTCGTTGGCTTGTCGTTTGCCAGCTCGCTTAAGGCTAGTTCATTGCTCGACAGCTCACAATTTTTTTTTCTTTTGCTGTTCACCAGCTTGCCGTTTGCTTGCTTGTTGTTCGCTAGACTCAAGATCGTCACTAGTCGGCTGGCTCCCCGCTGGGTTAAAGTTAGTACTGTACCAGCATATTCTTTTAACACCTTATGGTTTTCCTTTGGATTCTTTGCCTTCCGAGGCAAAAGTCACTTCTGTGAGGATTTACCTTGACGGAGGCCCTCAATGCTTTGAAGCTTTTGCTTCTCATGAGTCTCGTACTCTTCAGAGAGTACTCTCATCTAGATGCCATAGGTCGTCGTTTCACCTCTCTATTTGGTTAACGCTGCTTCTGTAGCCCTTCCCCCTGGAGTTGAAGTAGTATAGTACGGATTTTCTACTTGGATCCTAACCCATGTCTCTCCTTCAACGGCCAGGTAATGCGCCAGGGATAACCTTGGCGCTTATAGGCTACCTCTCTCGCCTCTTTTGTTTTGGTTATTCACAAGCAGAGTTTTTTCGGTTCCTGAGGTTTTCATTTCTTTCTCTGAACTTTGATAAACCCGCATACATGGGGCTAGACTCTTTCATTGACTGCGACATGCTTGGCGGCGTTCAATGAACGTATGTTCTTCATTTACACTTCATCCTACTACTGAATGGCGTGTGTGCCATGTGCCTCAAGGATGAGGTTGCTGTTTTGGCTGCTACCTCCTCCCTCGCTTCACTTGAGTTTTTATGAAAACCTTATGAGCCAATCCTGTATTGATAGGGCCTGTGCTAATTGTGCAAGTACTCGGATGTGATTGTGGAGAAAATTCTTTAAATCTGCTCCTCCCCCTGCATTGGGAGACATAACCACAAGGAGTTACTCCCTCTTTCATTCCCTAGGTTCTAGGGGATTGAATTCAGTATTGTATAATGCGACAGGTATAGGAACTTAGTTACTAAAATCTTCCACATGTATCGGAGGATCCGGTCAACCCTTGAATGGGTGACCTCCTGGGAACACCAGAGTCGGCATCTGGCGTGCACAAGGTTTCCGTCGGCGTATGCGCTCTCGGGACTTTTTGTGAGCATCTTCAGCCTCCATCCACAGAATCTTTTCCCAGAGAGACATATTAGTCCAACCCTCACTGGACTCAGCCTTGTTCGTCATTCCTCGGACAATGACTCTCTTCTGTTGCCAGATCTCTCCCTTCGGCCAAGCTTGGTCGATAGGAATAGATTCCTTTTTCGTCCCCGAGGGAGGTTTTGCAGTATTGGAAAAATGCCTCCTACCGGCTCGGGGTACTCCTCTCTTTTCGCCAAGGACAGAGATTTTGCATCCAAGCAACAAGAGCATACATTCCTGTCTCTTCCATCCCCCTTTTATGGATTGTAAGTGGCTCTCTCTTTATCCTCGCGATTAGAACATCCAGTCTCACTGGAAGACGCGGATCATCAAGATATCGCTGAGCAGCTAGGGTCACGTCCTACAGAAGTCTACAGTTTAAACCTCTCATTAGAGAACAAGTTTGATCTTCAAACTTTGACAGATGAGAAGGCTTAAAGCCATGCAACCATTTAGTCCATGACTTACTGTACAAGTTCAACCACTAGGGCTCAGACGCCTAATCTTTTTTCCTGGACGTCCGTCATCGGGCCTGCCATGTAAAGGAATAGTGCTCCAGTTTGAATAGCATCTCAGGTTTTCACAGGGATTTTTACCCTAGGGTTAGCCTGGTCCTTCAGGATTGGCCTCGTTCTCCGAAAGACTTCTGGACGACTGGCTGATCCTAACAGTCTTGAGCTCTTCTGAGACATCTCGATTTACCAAGATCTAAAGATGGGAGTAAATCTCCTGAGATACCTGACTTCCGTATCGGATTTGGGCATCCACAGGCATGGTCATCAGACTGCAGAAGCTCCTGCAAGTTCGCTAAGCCCTCATCGGCCTCCATCGAAACCAACCTCTTCAGGAACAGCCAGACCCCAGGTGTTTCAACACCAGGGATCTTACTTTTATCTGGTTCTCTACGAGATCCAAACAAGAGACGGTCCTGGTATTGAGGTTGTCAGGTGGGAATCTCATCCAAGGAGTCAACCTCCTCGTTTTCCCGGGTTTGACGCTTCCCTACAGATGCATCAAAGAAAGGGGGCGGGGAGGCCACATACAGTACCACATGTCCTCAGGACTAGGGTTAAAGCATGAATGGTACCGTTCTCTTAAATCTTCTTGAAATGCAATCTTTCTTCCTTCGCCAAGAATCGCCTACAGTACCGGTAGATCAATGGTCCGCATCAACAGCAATTACGCCAGTGATTACCTTGAGGATCTACCTCTAGAAAGATACAATAGCTCACCCCGAGTGTTCAATATTTGCCAACTCTGGGAAGGTCAGAGGAGGATCATCAAACACACATTCTTGAATGAGATCTACAAGTTCATGAACTGGACATTGAATCCTCATCCTTCTCCTCATAAGGTGACCTAGAGCTCATAATGTTAAGAGTAGGAATACGCCCCTAACGTTTACAAACAGCTACTCTGTGACACAGGCCATGCCAGTGGTGGGCTGAAAGGGCTAATAATCTGTACCTCCCACTTCCTGTCAAGATGTGACCCACAGGAACTTGGAGATGTTCTCCATTGTCCCTGTAGTGGCTACTCAGTAAATGGTTTATAATGCCTTGAGCTCCTTGATGGACTACCAGCAGAGGGGGAGGGCAGAGTTAACCAGGGATAAGCCTGGGATGATTGACAAAGAATGACTTGCTCTTTCTTTCATCTTCCCCCCCCCCCCTCCCCTACGGGGCAACAGCTCCTATGGTACTCTGCAAAACTGACCTTCACTGTCTGCTGATATAACGTTTTCCCTTGTGTAACCTGGTATAGAGAGATACTGTATACTTGTATCCCCATACCCCCTGGCGAGGTGGGATTGGGTAACTTCTCCGGTTACCTCCAAGATTCCTACGTTTTTGAGAATGCTTTCCCTAGATTAGTCACACTGCTAGCATCACACATTCACCAAAATTGCCCGGCGTCAATGACCTCAGATGTCAGGATGCCTGAAAACTTTAAATCAATCAATCAATCACCAAAATTGCTGTGCATGTCTAGTTTAGCGAGGTGTCAGAGTTTCTCACTGTTACATGCGCAGCACATACGTGAAAACCTCTGGTTAAAGACCAGCCAGTTGGTCCAGACTTCCACCCTCCTTGTGGGGTGAGTTATCCCTATTAAATAGCTTAAGGTTTGTATGAGTGTCGGCACAAATGACAAATTTGGAAGTAGTTTATATTTTTCTTAATGTATACAAACCTGGAGTTATTTGTACACATTGGCCTGTCATTGCCTATCCCCCAAGAAGTTTTGCCTGCAATAAAAAAAAGTGACTAGACAACATAGGTGTGTGTGAACAGGGTGGCCAGCAACTCTGGCTACCCCTCCTACCCCACCTCTAACAAGCAGTGGAGTAGTTCCACCTCGCTAAAAATCTTTTAAGGTTATTTCAGCTTCCCCAAAAGTATAATCCCTATTAAATAGCTTCAGGTTTGTATACATTAGGAAAAATACAAATTACTTTCAAAATAGTCATGTTTAGTATGTTCAGCAAATCTACTGTAAATGCAAATGAGAGCTTAGAGTCATCAGTAGATATTCCAGGAAATTTCCCAGGATATTTCGCAGAAATAAAAGTCTTTACTGTACTTTATTGAACACCTCCCACACTCGGTAAAGAGCTTTTTCTTTGTTTAGCCAGTGAAAATTGGTATGCTTTATCAAGTCATTATGAGGGCTTTCATTTTCTTCAAGAAACATTTTCAGATGATGGTCTTAGATTTTGAATTGTGAGTGTGAGTAGCAGCAGGTAGGGCTGTTAGGCCTACAAAGAGGTAGTGCTCATAAGCACAATTTTAACAACTGTGAGAGAGTACTGCCAGACCACCAGAGAGCACAGTGGTGCTTGTGAGCACCAGTTTGGGATCCTTGCATTAAAGCTTTGGCTAGGTGTAACTACCCTCTGTTAGTTAGCATAGGGAGATAGCGGGGCAGACCGCTCACTCTTGCACCAGCAACAAACCGTCACTTATTATTTTGTCTCGGTGGAGTAGATTTTGTCGTGCTCCCCTGTTTAAAACCAAATAGAATTTCCCAATACTGTCCCAAAAACTAAAAATTTTCCTTTATCTTTATCTCTTCCAGGTGTGTCTGTCTGTGGGGATCAATATTTATGCCGGTTTGTCCCGGCATTGAAGGGCGCCGTTGCGGCACTTTCATGTCAGCGGTGGAGACTGATCCTCACGGTCTCTGCAATGCGTGTTGTGGTCACTCCTGCATGCAAGAGTCTCCATGCAACGATTGTTGGGAGTAGTTGAGTTCCCAGTAGACATGGTTTAACAGGCAGCAGAAGAAAAAGGCTAAGAGGGATTCTTCCCCCTTGGGGTCATGTCATCTAAAGGGAAGAAACCTCGCCATTGGACTTCGTCGGCTTGACTTCGCCATCTTGACTCTGCTCTGTTGGCTTCCTTTTGGGGTTGGTCGAGTACGAGTTGCGCCCATGTGGTTTCAGACCGTCTTGACCTTGGCACCTACCCACTCCAACGTTTGCTCTGCTTCAGCGGGCGGGCGTGAGCAGTTGCTGATAAGTACTGCAATCCTTGTAGTGACTTGTCGGGGATCCCGGTGGGGTGAAACCTTGGACTAGCTTCGGCTACATTCCAAGGGCAGTTTATGATGTCGATCTTTTGTCTGAGTTTGCTCAGTCAGGGTGGAAGCAAATTGAGCTGCCCAGAGGTCCGCCTCCAAGTGTTACACAACCTTTCCTTCCGAGGGAGAGTTATCCTCCACCAGGTGTTGGGCAGCTTTCCCTTCCACTGTTCGGCATTTTTCTAGTGTCTTTGGAGAATTGCTGTCACGGGCAAAAGGTGTTGATCGTCCTTCTTTTCCGTAGGAGAGATGGCCTTCTCCTGAGTGGTCTCCCCCCCCACCCAGATTCCACTGAAGGGCATTGGTTACGTCCATGCCCCGCTCCAGTTTATCGGAGCACAGCTTCTCAGCACTGAATAACGATGGAGTTAGGCTATTGCTTGCGATCCCTCCTCCTCTTCCTCATGTCCAAAGGACACAGCATAGCGTTCGTCGTTGTGCAAGGCCAAACTCTCAGGAGCTTACGCCTTCGGTTTCTACCTCATGAGGTAGAACCTGCTTCACTGCCTGTGCGCAAGTGTTCAGCAGTTGCCTGTCCTTCCGCTCCCTTTCGTGATAGGAAAACAGGCCGCCTTTCCCCTTTGGAGGACATGGGAAGCAGGAGAGTTTCTTTCCTTGACACATAACCTCAGTCTATAGTAAGAGTCTTGTGCAGTGTTGCGCGCTCTACCACTGAGCGAGGTGGATGGGCGAGCTCGTCGGCCTGATGGGGGCATATGCTTTACCTCTACCACGCGTATCGCTGTCTATGGCGAGTCTTTTCACCTTGACTCGCAAGCGCAATAAGTTTTGACGAGAGCTCAGGAAAGCTCTACCGAGTGCGCTAGTGAGAGTGCGCTATGCACCTTATCAGCTCTTGCCTCTCCAGCGCTCACCTCACCATCAGTCTACCTTGCTATAGGAAGAGCGTGTTCTCTTATGAGGTAAGGTAGCTGTACCTGCTCAGACTGATCATTCGGTTAGTCATGCTGACGACGCCCATTTCCCAGGGGAAGCTGAGTATAGAGAAAAGCTCAAGTAGACATCCTCTCATGCCCTGCCATTCCTTGGCACTCCATCCATGTCCAGGAAACAGTCTCACGGTGCTCAACGAGGAACAGTTTTGTTCTCAAGAGACACACCATGGTTCCTGGACCTCGTTCAGGCAGTGAAGCAGGCAGTCGCGAGACTGGCCAATCTTCCTCCGACTGTTCCACCCCTGGATGTTCTAACTATTCCATTGGAGGCTTAGACTTCCTCTACGGGGACTGAAGATCCTACTGATCCCAGGCATAGTAGTTCTGCTAGGCAGGTACCTCCTCGTGCCACCCCCAGACCTCCTCCTCAGAAGTCAGCAAGGTATCAAAAGTATCTGACTACCAAGACTTCCACCGGCTTGGCACTCTATGGCTGAGCGTCAACTTCAAGGGGAAGGTCGGTCTGGCCCAGCATCCATTTCCGTAAGACCGGAACACAGCGGCTTTTTTGCGAGAGCTCATTCGGGAACTCTGACGATGACTTTTACCCTCCCTGGGCCACTATGGGTGCTAGCTTGGAGGAGGAGGAACCTTTCGATAATGGGTTTGAACACAATGAACGGGTGCTGCCGGCATCCGCCAGCCCCAGGAAAAAATTTCCCAGCAGACTTGCCAACATCAGCGGGGTAACAGACCCTGAGACAGACAGGCCTGGCACATTTTTGCTATGTAGTATTGTGGAGTACCAATGTGAGCAAGATCATTCCATGTTCATAAAGTAGACCCAGAGCTAAACAAGTCTCGTTAGATTATTACTGGCACCCTAAAATCAACACCTCTTCCATCTTTATACAAAGTAGTTGGTATCCCACACCCCATATCCGAGGATAAATGCTAGCAATGACTGTAAAGACTAAACAAACAAATGACCCTAGGTATCCACTTACAATCATCAGGAAGCAAGGCGAAGACTGAAGTCCTGCAAAAGCTTCGCCATAGTGAATGGACTAGAATCAATCTGGGCAGCAGCTCACAGGCTAGAGAACTGGTGGGAAAATCACCAATGGCCATCCAATGAGGTGCTGTCCAGCTCAAAGGAAGTCCTGCTCAGTGTAACAACCCTCACCAGGAAGGATTGGGTAACCCCAAACAGAGCAAGTGTAAAAGTGGCCAAAACTGGAGATGACTGCCACAAATGGGGATTAGCCACCAACCCTGAATGCCCATGTTGGGCATCACTGGAAATATTAGAACACATCCTATAAGGATACCCATTGGGCTCTCATTGCTCAGATCAAGACCATAGAGAAGCAAACAACAATTCTCTCCTGTGGGTTCGACATTTGTGCAACAAGATATGATGATCTCAGCCGTGGTTGAATTCAGACATCTCCTTCCACGTTCACTGGCTTTGGCCTAATGAAACTTTTACTCTTGGTTTTATTCCTTGTATGGCACATTAGCATTTCAGGGATAGTGTCCTTAAGTTGGAGACTCTTTAGGTTGGCTAACAGTGAACACTCCCCTCTACCTTTTTGGAGAGTCTTAGGATCAGAAAATCTCTAAGGGGAAGTCTGTTTCCGTTTGTGTATGCTGATCTGTCATCGGACACACACAAGCAACGCATATCCTACCGAGTGCTGTTTATTCAACGTATTCAGCTTTCGATTGCCTAATTTGGTCAGCGATTAAATTGCGAGAGGTTTGCTGAACAAGCTTTCTCTTGGCTTCCTCAGCACACTCAAGTGGAAGCTAACTTTTCACCTGAGAGGTATGCCTTGCCATAATCTCCCTCTGAGCTCGGCAATCCTTCAGAGTTTTTTGGCGGACTCAGTTGCTACCACGATCTGCTGTCCTAGTCTTGTACAGTTGTTTATCTATCCTGGTGGCTAAGAAGCGTCCTCACATTCCAACGTGAGAGAGCTCTAATTCTTCGGAGCTTTCACCTTTGGCGCAATAAGCATTGCTGATTGCACCAAATGTAAAAGTGATTCTTTCACCTGAGTTTTGCTTGTACAAGCAATCTCTCAGTGCCTCCCAACCCAGGCTTACTGCAAGCCTGGATCATGGTACTAAAGGTGAAAGCTATCCCTTCATCTAAGATTTTTGCTTGAAACAAGCTATCTCTCAATGCCTTGCAGTGAAAGGTGAAAGATATCCTTTCACCCTAGAGTTTTGCTTGAAACAAGCAATCTCTCAAGGCTTTTCAATCCTGACTGGCAATGCGATCTAGACTCACAAAGCGGCTCAGGATCATGGAAAGATACAGGCGCACAGCGAGCGTGGAACATACAGCTGTAATTAATCGGCTCTTCTGAGCCTGCTGTATCTGTTGGGGTAGAGCATACGAGCCAGGCTTACACACCTGGGGCAGATTGCTGTCCTGTGTGGGCTTGCGATTCTATCTCTCATCGCACTCTCAGCATTCACCTAAGGTGATCACAGGGCGTTGCTCATCACACAAGGTGGTCATTTGGCTAACCTTAGTGCTCTTGAATGTTCTTTGAGATAGTGTGACTTTCTTGCTAGGCCCCTAACATGTGTGAGACAGTTAGGAATCTATAATGTGGTTTTATTTTACCGCTTGGGCACTGACATCACTGAAAAACCGTAAGAGCTCAAGAGCACTTTTTCTTATTGAGAAACCTTTGTACCTGCGATAGCTAATTGTATGCATTTACGAGTATGCTATCTGGTGATCACATTTTAAGAGTGCGTGCATGGAAACAAATTCCTTAAAGTGCCCAAGTCTCTGTGACATGATAAGAGAGGAGGTTATTGGAGGATCTGACTTTTTCTTGCTAATCTCTCTCTCTCTCTCTCTCTCTCTCTCTCTCTCTCTCTCTCTCTCTCTCTCTCAAGATTACACTAAAATCACGGGTTTCTTTTTGAAGGATTCCCAACATTTTTCGGATGAGTTGACTCAGAGTTCATAATTCTGTTGTTTTGGGAAATTACAAATTGGTTTAGATTTGTGATATTTCTCTTTTTCGTCGTGCATTTGACTTTTAGAGAAAACAACAAGAATTCAGCCATGTTTGTGTGAAGTACTTGCCTTGCCAGAGTAAAGAAACATTAGAATGCATATCTCCCTAGTACTGTGGGAACTTGTTCGCCTAGCATTCACATGTCAGCAGATCGATCCCATATTGGGATCGTTTTTTTTTTATCTGTTCCTAGACTAGCAATTAGTTTTTTTTTGAAAATCTTTATGCCTAGATGCTTTTGTACAAACTTTTGTTCATACATTGAAATTATCTGCCTCTTGAAGGTAATTATTCAGCTGATGACGATTGAATGAGAGAAAATAAGACCATTTTCTTTTGTTTAAATACTTAGTCTATTCAGTAGGTGTTTCAATGGGTACTCATCCCATTCTTTTTTTCATCCATTGGGAGAAATAGGGCTAGTCTGCCCGCCATCGAGGACGAAGAAACTACAATAATTTGAGCTCTGTTGTGTGTTCTCCTTCAACAATGCTAAACTGTAATCTTTAGGCTTTTTACACTCCTACTTTTGGAGAGCAAATGGTGAAATGACACCCTAATGAGAGGAGCTTTGGAGAATTTCCATGCAACTGACAGTGTATAAAATATTTGGAACGTTTCCACTTTTTCTTGTTATCGCTGATCTATTTAGCTATTGCTAGCTTTTCAGTAACTCCATTTTTCTAGTTCGCTCTCACAGTAGAGCTATACTACAATGACTACCAGGGTTTGGCACATTTTTAAGAGAATGGCATGACATAAGTAAGTGACTGCAAGTTGCAGCTCTTTGTTCGAGTGGTTGTTTGTGACTGATTGCTCTTCAGTTCACAATAGGTCTCATACCTTTTAACTACTCTTGATCAGTCATATACCCTTACTTGTTAGCCCAGGGGAGTAATATAAAAGAAACCCTTTCTGGTACAACCCAGGAACATAAGTGGTGGGCTACCCATAAAGATGAACTTTGGTGTAGGTGTAACTGTTCTGCCTTTACCTAAACCAGATGGCTATGTCACTCACTGTCCAAAGAAAAAGGGAACCGTTTTGGCTGATGGGCTTAACAGTAAGTAGAGTAATAAGAAACTTTGTCCTCATTCCTGTTTTTCTAAGGCTAAACTAACTAGTTTAGCTTTTCGGTCTCATTAAATTAAAGCTCTCTCGATAGACCTTGATGGTTATGGAGGTGTAGACCCAAATGATATTTTTCCCTTGCTTTTTATAAAGACTGTAGATTATCTGTTATTTTTCGCAAATTAGCAAGAATAGGTTCTTTTAGCACTTATTGGAGAATTTGTAATGTTACTCATTTATGTGAATGTGTTTGTGGCAGCTCAGGTTTAGCTGATTACTGTCCGATATGCAATACTCGTATTATCTAAAGTTTTTGAATGTCTTTGGCGAAAAGTCTAAATAGGTTTGCTGAAGGTAATCATTTCTTCCCTAGTTTGCAATTTGGGTTTTCGTAAAAGCCTTGGAGCATGTGATGCCATACTTGAAATCTCCAATCCTGTAAGGAAATTCCTTGATTGTGGTCAGGAGGTTTGTATGATGGGCCGTGATTATAGTGCTGCCTTTGACTGTTTTAATCATGAGGCGCTTTTTTTCAAACTCAAATAGTTGTGAGTGGGTGGGTCTTTTCTTAGCATCATTATGGAATTTTTAAGTAATATACAGTGTATTGCAAAGAGTTGTTAAGAGGCACCATAGTGAGTATAGGAATGTGATATCTATTGTTTCTCAGGGTAGTGCTCTTGGTCCATTACTTTCATACTATACAGTATACACGTGTGGTTTGGCTTAGAAAACGGGCTTGTTGCATATGCAGATGATGCTACTCTCTTTTTCATCAATTCCATCTCCTGAATGTAGATCTCGAGTTGCTGAATCCCCTAATAGAGATTTAGCTAAAATTAGTGCATGGTGTAGATTATGGAGCATGGAGACGAACCCTCACAAAATTCAAAGTAAGATTGTAAATAGGTCAAGGACAGTGGCTCCTCAGCATCTGGATCTCAGTATTGATAATGTTTTAATTTTACTCTGTATGACTTGAAATTTTAGGTGTGATTCTTGATAGCAGATTTACTTTTGAGAAACACATTTGGTCTGTTTCTTTAATTACACACAAAAAAAAAATGCTTATTGAGAAAGTCTCTCAAGATTTTTGGTGATCAATCTTCCTTAGAAGTGTTTTAATTCTTTCATTCTGCAATGTTTCAAGTATTGTTCCATTGTCTGGTCTTAAGCTGCTGAATCTCATCTTAATTTGTTGGACAGGAACTTATGGTCTATTAAATTTCTTATTCGTGATTTAGTTATAATCTTTGGCACCATCATTCAGTTAGTTCATTATGCATGTTGCATAAGATTTTTCATAATTCTGACCGTCTTTTGTATTCAGATCTTCCTGGACTGTACCATTCTGTTCGTAATACTAGGTATGTAGTCAATTCCAGTTGTCAGGCCTTCTCCATCATAAGGCTCAGTGTTCTAGAGGTTTTATTCCAGCTGTGAATTAGTTGTGAGATCATCCTCTTGATCAGGTAGTTGAATCTGTGGATTTTCAAAAGTTCAAACTTGTAGCGAATATTTTTATGTTAAACAATCTGATGTAAGTACTCACCAGGCAGCAACAGGGAAGAGTCTTGGGTTCACTGTAGTTTGCTGCCATGACAGACCCAATCTTAAAAGCAAGACTCAAAGATGCCATCAGAGTCTGGAGAAGAAAGTCATCAATTACTCGGAGAGATCTTCGCCACAACTCCCAGGGTCCTACTGCGAAAGCAGCTCAGGCCATGGTCCACTGCCAAGAGTTTATTGACACACGTCCCTCTGCAGTATCCTCCTCCCTCTGTGACAATTCACATGGATGCCTCGGAACAAGGTTAAGGGGGACGCTACCCTTCCAAGAAAGTACAGGGTCGGTGGTCCATTTACATTTTTTTTGGTTATTTAATATCAATATTCTGAAAGCTATGGCAGTGTTTCTGACTCTGAAGAGACTGAACCCAAAGATGAAATCACACATCAAATTAGTCATGAACAACAGGACAATAGTCCACTGTGTCTACAGACAGGGCTCCAGGTCTCCTCAGATCAACCATGTGATTCTAGTCATCCTCACTTTACCAAAGCAGAGGAAGTGGCTTCTCTCAGCAGTTCACCTTGAAAGGGTTTGCAATGTGACGGCAGACATCCTGTCAAGATCCAAGCTTCTGGAAACAGAATGGTCTCTGGACACAAAATCATTCTGTTTCATTCAAGAGCAAGTCCCAGAACTGCAAATCGATCTCTGTGATGAGGTTCAACAAGAAGCTTCCCCGGTATGTAGCACCAAACTTAAATCCGGAAGTGACAGGAACGGATGTGACGTCCCTGGATCGGAACTGGTGGTCTCATCTACCCATTTCCACCATTCAACCTCCTAAAGAAAGTCCTGAACAAAATGTGGACTTTCAAGGGAACAGGGGCTCTAGTAGCTCTCAAGTGGCCCAAGAGCAATTGGTATCCTCTTGTTCTGGAACTCAAATCTCTCCAAGTCCCTCTACCATCTCCAGTGCTGTCCCACGATGTTTAACAGAAGTCTGTCTTTGCTTCCTCTTGGATAACGAAAACCCTTCAGGTCATGATTTTCTTCCCCTCACGGCTCCAAGAAAGTTCGTAGTTGCAAAGGAGAGAATTGACTTTGAATTTGTTGTCCTGAAAAAAATGGGTTGCATTCGTGAAGTCATCAGCCCTCTTCTATTTCTATGGACTTCTGCATTTCTTTCTTTATTTCATTGCATGATCAAGGTCTGGCCTCTACAACTATTGCCTCATGTAATTTGGCACTAATTAGACCCATTACTTATAATTTTGATATTGAACTCAATAGTGAGCTGTTCAATAAGATCCTGAAGGCTTCTACTAAACTGAAACCTAATGCTCCTCCTGAGGGTATTTCATGGTCATTGGATAAGGTCCTGCACTTTCGCCTCTTCGATAGATAACATCTCTACCTCTCTGAGGGATCTTACTCAAAAGTCTATCGTTTTGCTTACTATGGCTTCTGGTGCTAGAGTCAGTGAGATTGTGGCCCTTTTCAAGGGATGATGGCTACATTGCATTCTCGAAATCGGGGGAGGTAAATCTTTACCCAGATCCTGCATTTATGGCAAAATACGAACTTCCCACGAAACGCCGGGGGCCCTGGGAAATTGCTCCACTATAGGAGGATCCTTCTCTGTGCCCCGTGGAGTGCCTTAATGCCTACCTGTTAAAGAGCTGGGGGTTTAAAGGCGGTCAACTTTTTAAAGGGGAGACAACAGGATCTAATCTTTCTCTGAAACAGCTAAGGTCCAAACTTACTCATTTCATCAGAAGGGCTGACCCTGATAGGGGTATTGACCCTAGAAAAGTTGCCTCTTCCTTAATTTTTTTCCAATTAGAAGTGATTAAACACTTTGTAGTGGCCGCTGGTTGTGTGATGAAACCAACTTCTTAAGTGTTGTGCATGGACTCTTATGGACTGTATAGTTGGGAATTCTCAGTCTATATTGTGCAAAGGGATTAATATTCTTCTTTTCAATGTACTATTTATAATTGTGAAGAGTAAAAGGTGATATTTTCCCTCTATTTCATGTGTGTTACTATCTTACTGCTCTGTTACATCATTTTGGTATCTGAAAACTTCGGTTTTTCTGTACATATCTACTGTATGTAATGTTTCATTGATTGCTGTTACATTTATGAATCTTTGGAAACAATAAAAGACTACTTTCCTTTTGCATTTCCTTTTACTGGATCTACTGCACAAAATACAAGCAGTGTACTTCAATTTTTAACCCTCCTTTTATAGACTTCTGTCTTTTCATCTAATAGAGACAAAGGTCTTATTTATAGCGAGTGGGACTGTGATATTGATTTCTTTTGCTCCTACTTTTTACAAACATATCGCTTGCACTCTTAGCTAGGTACCATAATTACCAATGCTAAGAGAAGTATGATTAAGTCTTTGAGGTTTAAGGGTTAAACCTCTCCTGGCCACAACTGAGAATGATAATTCTCTGGCACACTTCCATCAAGACGACATGGCTCAAGCCTAAAAAAAACGGATTTTGGCATAGGAAAAATCTATTTTTGGGTGAGATATCCATGTTGTCCTGATGGCCCGCCCGTTACTTTTCATCCCATCCTAATTCTCAGTGTGACGCCTTGCGTCATGCGATGGCTGGTCCTGGAATGGTTCTACAGAAAGTGTGTTAGTTGTAGCACATTGAGATCAGGAGTTGTAACAGCTCTCGCCCACGTATCCTGCTCTATCCCATATCCTTCGAGACAAGGTTATCTCTTCAGGGAAGGATAACCATGGCGTGTTATTAACACATCCTGATTTATACACGATGTCTCTTGGGATATTCGTTCCGGAGGTTAGAGCTCTGTGATACCTGTATGGTGAAATTCTCTGGTATATCACTCACAGAAACATCCCAAGTAGAAGCTGCCATTGAGGAACTTCCATCAGGACGAAATGGCTATCTCACCCAAAAATAGAATTTTCCTATTTTAAAATCCGTTTTATAATCAGTGTTTTTGTCACTGTGTATAACGAAGCTTAATACTTTTACGTATCTCCCGTTAGCATCATCAATGGTTTTCCTAAAACAAAACTTTAAGTTAGAGAATTTCAGAATATATATTTTGATACGTAAAGCCACCTGAAATAATCTAACAGGGATGTTGGTGGAGGTGACTGGGGTTTGGAGACATGTCATCAACCTCTCTCCTCTTTGTTTGTCAAACAAAGTTCAGGATGGGAACAGTAAAGTCTGTGCTCTTTTCCATCAGAGAGGGAGACTTATGCTTTCAGTGGATCTGAAAGACGCTAACTTTCATGTGCCTGTTCCTCAGTCCTCTCAAAAGTACCTCCGCTTCTCCCTCTACTGTACAGTGTACCAGTTCAAGACTCTGCTTTGGGCTGTCACCAGGTGTTCATTTGGGTGTTCACCTTGATAGCCGCTTGAGCCCACTCGCAAGGGATACATATGTTGATGTATCTTGATGACTGGTTGATCCTGGCTTTCTCTGAGAAACATTTGCTATATGATCGACATTGAATTCATGCTTTTTGCCACAATCTGAGGATTGTGGTAAACTGTGAGAAGTCGAAACTCATACCCAAGCTGAGTTTGAAATACCTGGGCATGCTGTTAGATACAATAGTAGCAAGAGTCTTTTCTTCAGACGATCGCATCAGCAGGCTCATGGAAGTGGTGTAACCGTACCTGTTCAAGACAGAAGTACCAGCTTGGCACTGGCAGAGTCTTCTCAGTCACTTTTCTTCTGAGAAACTCGTTCCACACGGGTGTCTCCACCAGAGATTCCTTCAGTAATGTCTGAAGGATCACTTGTCGGCTAATATAGATCCTCCATTGTCATGTACCAGTTTGGCAGGAGGTTCGGGCCAATTTGACCTAGTAGCTTGACAAGGAAAACCTCACCAGGGGAATCCTAATTGACTCGCTTCCTCCAGACATGGAACTGTTCTCAGATGCATCAAAGGAGGGGTGGGAAACACATCTAGATGGCCTGGTCATCTCAGGTGTGTGGTCCAAGGAAGAAAGGCATCTACAAATCAACATCTTCGGGATGCATGCTTACCAAAAACATTTGATGAGGCGCTCTAGTGTTGATGAGCAACAACACCACCGTAGTGGCCTATATCAACAAGCAAGAGTGCTGAGTGTCTCCAATTATAGAACTCATATTTGTATAGCTCGGAAAAATACAAATTATTTGAAAAAATTCTGATGTCAATAAAGTACTGTATTGTCAAATCCATTGTTTGGAGAATCCACGGATAAGGAGGCCGACTGTACTGTAGATTGCCTTTTACTTAGTTTTTTTATTTTTCCCAAAAAATTTGTTTAATTCTCATTCACTTCGGTTTATTTTATTTTTAACATGAACTTTTTATTCAGCTTCTCTCCCTCATCATCACCATCACCATCATCACTGACAAGACTTTTCACCTACAGTACATCTCGGGGTTTGTTTTCATATGATTCCGTTGTGTCCAGACCCAAATGTAGGAGGACTAGGATCTTACAAGGAGTCAAGACATAATTTTTGCCCTTGAGGTGAATTTTCTCCACAAAAAAAAAAAGGTTAATTTTCACAACACTGAAAAGCCAAATTATCCCTTGGATTTTGAGGCTTAGTAAAAAAAAGTTAAGATTAGTAAAAAGCCAAATATAGCTGGTAATGTTTTCTTTTTTTGCATATAGACATTATTATTATTATTATTATCATTATTATTATTATTACTATTTTTTTTTTTTTACTTGCTAAGCTACAACCCTAGTTCGAAG
This sequence comes from Palaemon carinicauda, assembly GCF_036898095.1. Classification (NCBI taxonomy): domain Eukaryota; kingdom Metazoa; phylum Arthropoda; class Malacostraca; order Decapoda; family Palaemonidae; genus Palaemon; species Palaemon carinicauda. The sequence goes on from NC_090754.1 coordinate 75,352,146, forward strand.
GTAAGATGCTATAAGCATAAGTTCTAGCAGGGAAAATAGCCCATTGAGGAAAGGAAATTAGGAAAATCTACGAGACGTTAAAGAACAATAATATTAAAATAAATCTGTCATATATAATCTATAAAAACTTCAAAATAACGAGAGGATAAAAACTTCAAAATAGTGTACCCTCAAGAAAGAGATCAAAACCCCTAGACAGTGGAAGACCATGGTACAAAGGCTATGACGCTTCCCAAGACTAGAGAACCATGGTTTGATTTTGGAGTGTCCTTCTCCTAGAAAAGCTGCTTACCATAGCTTAGAGTCTCTTCTACCCTTACCAAGAGGAAAGTAGCCACTGAACAATTACAGTGCAGTAGTTAACCTCTTGAGAGAAGAATTGTTTGATAACTTCAGGGTGACAAGTGTATAAGGAAAGAGGGGAATGTGTAAAGAATAGGCCAGACTATTCTGCGTATGTGTTGACAAAGATGAAACGAGCCGTAACCAGAGAGAGAAATCCAACGTCGTACACTCTGACCAGTCAAAGGACCCAATAACTCTCTAGCGATAGTATATCAACGGGTGGCTGGTGCTTTGGCCAACCTACTACCTACATAATAATGGCATATTCATTGTATTTATTTCACACGAATGCGTATCCGTGATGAATAGCAATAGTAATAGCGATGATAATTATCATCATCATAATTTTACGCATCCCTTTTACTGTATTCCATATATACCTAATTAATTTGGATTAATTAAATGCTAGTTGCTGTCACTTGGATTTATCTATTCATTCCATCACATACAGTGTAGACTTTTGTAATATCTCTCTCTCTCTCTCTCTCTCTCTCTCTCTCTCTCTCTCTCTCTCTCTCTCTCTCTCTCTCTCTCTCCTTTTGTGAAGTAAAACTATCGTTTACGGGAAATTTTGCTCATTTTCTTTAAAAATTAATTCAGTAGAGAATAAGTTAGCAAAACAAATGGGTTACCATTGTTGGTTTTCTTTTAAGTTTGTAATTTTTTTCATTGACATATTTCTAAGTAATTCTTTAAGGAACATATCTTTGATGTTTATCTCATTCTTAGCGAAAGTTAAGAGTGAAAGATGCATAAACGAAATTTAGTGGCTGATTATTATCCAGAAAGAGGTTGAGACTTGATCTTCCTGGCAATTTAGTAAAAGTTACTTTTCATATATCATGTGACATTGGATGCTGTTAATAAAAGAGAAGAACGGACTTTAGTTTTGGGAGTAGTCTTGTGTGTATTACTTTTCACATGAAATAACTTCAATACTTCAAACGAAGTTAATGATTTTATGTTAAACAGGCTAACATAATACGTCTCTTTTTATAGTTTATATATGAAAGATCTGTTTTTAATGTTTTTACCGTTTTTAAGCGGTTTATTTTTATTATTCATTACTTCTCTTGTAGGTTATAGATTTCCTTAATTCCTTTTTACACTGGGCTATTTTTCTCTGTTAGAGCCCTTGGGCTTATAGTATCCTGCTTTTCTAACGGGTTGTAGCTTAGCTAATAATAATAATAATGAAAGTAGCTAAACATATTTGATTTTTTTTTTTAAATTACTATAATTTGATTACTGGTTTTCATCATGGATTGAAATAGTTTGGTATGTAAAAATGTACACATCATGATTTGGGTTGCATTTGAATTTTTTTTTCCAGCATGTTTTTAGCATTTGCTGGTCATATATAATGTATTGAGCTATCACATTAAGTAAATGTTTTCTCTTATGGTTTCGTAAAGTCAAATGTAAGTAATTCCTTGTTTTGAATCGGCAGAGCATTTAGAAATAATTATATTCTAGATTTTGCACCAGAAAAAATTCGTTCATGAGAGAGAGAGAGAGAGAGAGAGAGAGAGAGAGAGAGAGAGAGAGAGAGAGAGAGAGAGAGAGAGAGAGAGAGATTTTCATTATTTTTTGTTTATATTTAGGAAAGTTCTTTGATTCAAAATTTGATTTAAAATAGCCTACAGGGAATAGGGATTTAAATAGATGTCAGGGATTTTTTTTTCTTTTTTTTTTCCGCAGTGGTCAAGCACACGAAATTAAGCTCTGGTGTATCTTGGTGTATCGGTGGGCTAAGTCACGTATCGAACGTGTCCGGGCCACATGCACCTAAAACCTTTCAAGAGACATTATGATGATTCCTCCGGAAGTGGGTGGGTTTTTGCGTCCTAGAAGGGCATAGCATATTCTGCTCTTAGAGTTGATTCTTCGTTCGCTTAATGTTATATGTCCTCCCATAACACAATTGAATGTTGCTGGCTAAAAGGATATATAGAAGTATGTTCATAGAGTTTATATTTCCTACTGTTTACCATTATACTTCAGTTTTAACTACTATGGACTCTGTTTTTCGCCATTATTGGATTCTGCGTTTTTAAACGTAATTATTGTTTAAGCTTGCAAAAAATCACACCGAACATGTAAATGAAGATTGATTGGAATTTAATGAGGGCGTTAACCCTTTCATGGAAATATGATTATATTACATTTAAGGGTGCGTGTGGGCTATCATTTCGCGTCCTTTGATGGACGGGAGCTTACGGGTTATCGGAACTGCTGTTAAAGTGATGCTTGATACATTAAGCCTTTTAAACCAGAGGAATTATTGACGATGGGCAGACGTCTCCACCATTAATTTATTCTGGGAAATGGCTCGTAAATCAAGCTTTTATGACAGGTTTGTACCGATAAAGAACAGGGTTTTTATACCTTTTTTTCGATTCCGGACAATGGAAAGGCAGGGACATGCTTGGTTAATAACCTCAGGCATTGGTTTGAAGCATCATTTAACCTCTTGTCTTCAAGCAGACACCATGACGACGCTCAGAGGTCTCTTCTTTTCGGTGGTGCTTCTCAGCTTGGCGACAGGGTAAATAAACCGAACTCAGATGGTATTCATATTTTTATAGAAATATTTTCTAAGTTTATATTGAGCTTGTGTTAGTTATTCGTCTGTTAAATCTTGCGTGTTGTTAAGAACATAAAGTAACATATCTTTTTCTGTTCGTTCGTATGTAGTCGCTCAGAAGTTTATTTGACTTTATTTATTAAGTTTTTATGCATTCACCATTTTTACCTTCATCAACGAAGTCGGGAGGAGGTTATGTTTTCGGCCTTGTTTGTCTGTTTGTGAATGAACAACTTCCTGACCGCAATTTTACTCATAGAGTAGTGAAACTTTCAGGAATTAGTTCTTTATGTTGAGACGTGGAAATTATTCAATGTTAGGTCAAAGTTCAAGGTCGAGAATATGCTACAGTGGTGGAGGTCTGCACTTGGAGTGATTTATTATAGTTTTTTCATATTGGTAGGAAGTTATGTTTTCGCCCCTGTTTGTTTGTTTGTGAACAATTTCCTGGTTACAATTTTACTCATAGAGTAGTGAAACTTTCAGGGATTAATTGTTAGGTTGAGATGTGGAAGTGATTCAATTTTGAAAGTCCTAGGTTAAAGGTCAAGGTACAGGTGATTCAATTTTGAAAGTCCTAGGTTAAAGGTCAAGGTCCAGAAATAAGCTGCCGTTGAGAAGGTCTGCACTCTGAGTGCTTTTCTAGTTATAGTTTAATTTTTTTTTATATTAACCTTTTAGGGATTAATTGTTATGTTGAGACGTAGAAATGATTCAATTTTGAAAGCCCTAGGTCAAAGATCAAGGTCAAGGTCAAGCAAAAGGTCGAGAATTAAGCTGCCGTAGCGGAGGTGTCCACTCTATGAGTGCTTTTCTAGTTATTGTAGTTTTCTTTTTTCATATTAACTTCTACTATTCATTATCCTTTTCTTCCATCCAATAGGAAGAGCCTGGCCGTGACCTGCGCATGTGAACATGCTAAATGCACTGTGATAGAGGAAGTTGACTGCCCCGTGGGAATATCTCACGATCTCTGCCAGTGTTGCACAGTTTGCGCAGGGGTAAGTTTGGACATACATGCCTTGTGGTCTGCATATTTGCGCTGGTCATTTTACGCTTAATTTGCCGGTAGAATAACTGAGGGTAAAGGCGAAGTATTTGAAAAATCTCTCTCTCTCTCTCTCTCTCTCTCTCTCTCTCTCTCTCTCTCTCTCTCTCTCTCTCTCTCTCTCTCTCTCATGAGTAAATGTGTATGTCAGTTTATAGAATGTTTTTAAAATTGATTTTTGGGGCATTGACCTTATGATGTGACTCCAACCAGACTCTCAGAAGTGGGAAAGGAAAAAATACTGTTAATTATTTACTTTTTAATATATTATGTTGCAGTCCCAATTATTCTTCATTCGATTCTTGACCCTTTTGATATAATCTGGTGAGACTGATTTAAAAGAAAATATAAACTAACTATTGAGGTGTGCATAGGGTATTAAATTTGTCTTGTAAGAAATGTGTTCCACTGTTTATTACATTAGCGCTACTACTATGATAATTATAATAACACTAATGATAATGATTGAAAATAATTCTTATCGCGTGTGCTAGTCGTCATAGAATATTTTGCTGACCTCATCCATAAATTTTGAGTTCAAATTGAATAATCAGTTTTCACGAATTGCTATAAGTAACCAAGCCATGAAAATATGCTTGATGGTGTCTTTAAAAATCTCAAGTTTTCAACGCTCTTATTATTAAATTTGGTTACATATTTGACGTCGTCTTGGTTTAATCAGTTTCTACTCACATACCTCCTTGACCTGTGTTAGATTTATGGCACGTCCTTTTTAGCGATGGATTTCTGTTTATGATTTTATCAGCCTCGATTTTTATAAAAAAAAATTCCAACTATTATAATGGTTTTTATTACTCCTGATTAACATTTTCATACCTTTGAGATAATAGTATCACGGCTTTTAAGACAATATTTGTATGATTTAGATTCCAAATGCTAGAGTTATGGATGGAATTTGTGCTCGAAAAACTTCCCACTGTTGCCTAAACTAAATCTCACTAGCAACAAAGTGAGACCCTGAGACAAATTGCATTCAGTAATGTACTTCCTTGCCCTAAAAAGATTTCTCCTAAAAGCTCTACTACACATTCAGCTATACAATTGAGCTAATGTGTCTTTTTTTCTATCTACAAAGACCTTTTATGCATACTATCTTTTTGTTCTTACAAGAAAAAAACATCTTGAAGTTATGCTAATATTCGCATTCATTCCTGTAATATTTTCGCCATGCTATTTTTATAAATGCAATTAGCTGAGACACTCGATTAAAACAGATGATACTATTATTTTGCTTAATTTCACTATCATGATGTAACATCTCTCTTGACATTGTCCTTCCAACTTCTTTGATTTTCATATTTCACATCTTTTACAACTTTCATTTTCGCTTTTGCTTAACTCATCTTATTTACATTTCGGGTAATTCTAGTTCTATTTTATTATTATTATTATTATTATTATTATTATTATTATTATTATTATTATTGTTATTATTATTATTATTATTATTATTATTATTATTATTATTATTATTATTATTATCTGATATAAGCAATTAAGATTAATTCAATCAATAACTAACTACCAGCAAATTGAAAACAAAGGACCAAAAAAAAAAAAAAAAGACAAATATTCAAAGAAAGTGTTAAATTAAATTTAGTCTTTTTATCAGTAAATTGGGGATTCCTAAGTGTGTAAGATAGAGAG
>NC_090754.1:75362793-75365293 GCF_036898095.1 Palaemon carinicauda
TGTACTGAACAAGGGAAAATATATGAGCTTATTCATTTCCATGCGTCTGTAAGCACATTGTATGGTGTATAATATAAGCTTTCGCTATCAATAAAAGTTATTTTGAATGTTATCCTGGTTATTTCTGTATAAAAAGTTTGCTTCTGAATTATATTTAGAATTTTAAATATGCCCCAAAAAACGTGAGTAAATTCATACCTAGTAGAATAGGCTATATTTAATCGATATAAGTAATGTAAATTGCTACCGAAATGGTGAAATAAAGACACTAAAAGGTAATGGTGAACGATTTTTTACAACGAATTAATTTTATTTAGTTAATAAATAAACTATAATTGAAAAAAAAAAAATATGCGAAGAAGTCGGTATGATGGTTGCCGAGTTGAAATAGAAAATAGTAAACAACAACAGAAGTTGTTAAAACAATTCCATCTATAGTTAAAAGGAGATGATTAATAATTAATCCAACTGGCTGTACAATTAAATCAGTAAATGAGAGAGAGAGAGAGAGAGAGAGAGAGAGAGAGAGAGAGAGAGAGAGAGAGAGAGAGAGAGAGAGAGATGATGATGATGATGATGATGATGGAAAGTAAATTAGAAATATGGAGATAATGAAAATAATGAAATAAACATTGGGAAAAGCACAAACAACGAAAATACTAATATGATAGAGTCTATACGTTACTCTCACCATCACTCCACGACGTTAAGTTGAAGAGAACAAATAGATTGTAGATGCTGGGTAGAGATAGAATATCCAGAGTTGTAATTGAAAGCAGATCAGGAGCAGTTTAATAACAAACGGTGAAGAGGGAGAGCGAATTTCAAAAAGAAAAGCAATGGGGTAGAAAAGAGGTGTTAGTTAAACAAGGAGAGGTCGAAGGAAGATCCTCTGGTTGCTAAGGTTATTTTAAGCTTATTAAAATGCACGAAAGTGTTAGGTACTGAAGCATTTTATTATTTTCTACTGGCATTTGCTGTATATCAAGTCACGTTATCCTTGTGACAGTAAAACATATATGTATGTATATATATATATATATATATATATATATATATATATATATATATATATATATATATATATATATATATATATATATATGTTGATATCTTCCGTCAGAGGTTGTATTATTATTATTATTATTATTATTATTATTATTATTATTATTATTATTAGCTAAGCTATAACCCTAGCTGAAAAAGAAGGGTTCTATAATCCCAAGGGCTCCAAGAGGGAAAAATATCCCAGTCAGAAAAGGAAGTAAGGAAATACATAAACTACAAGATGTTTTAAAAACAGTAACATTAAAATATAAACTAAAAACTTACAAAAAACAAGAGAGAGATAAAATAGTGTGCCCAAGTGTACCCTCAAGCAAAAGAACTATACCCTAAGACAGTGTAAATAAGGAATTATTATTATTATTATTATTATTATTATTATTATTATTATTATTTGCCAAGCTATAACCCTAGTTAGTAAAGCAGGATGCTATTAGCCCACGGGCTCCAACAAGGAAAATAGACCAGCGAGGAAAGGAAATAATGAAGTAAATAAACTAAACGAAAAGTAATTAACAATTAAAAATACATATCCGTTAAACTTCGCTGGACAGATTTTCATTGTCATTGGAAGAATGAGCTTTTTTTTTTAGTTTATTTCTTTCAATCATGATTACTTTACCCTAATATTACCTAAATGAATGCTTTTATGATTGCAATTCAAAACAGTTTATTGATTTCTTGCATAGCATTTTCATGAAACTGGATTATAATCTGAATGTGAAAAGGGCGTATGCTGAATGCATGGATGTGTATACTTACGTACTGGTTATCAGAATTTATTTTAGGATGAGATATCCAAATCTAAGCTCTTCTCCACCATAACAGAAGCCATTCTGTTGATTAGCCATCTGGTATTCAATTCATTGCTCAAGCCAGTAAAATCTCTTTAGGATTTTAGTAGAACATTGAGAATACACACACACACACATATGTATATACACATATATATGAATATATATATATATATATATATATATATATATATATATATATATATATATATATATATATATATAAATGTATTTATAAAATTATATTTCTTGAAATTCATTTTGAACACTTGTTTCATGCTTGATATATCAATTAGATTATAATCGTGGCAATGCATTAGCTTGTTATTTTAATGACCCAGCTTTTGTTTAGGAATATGTACAATTGGGTATATATATATATATATATATATATATATATATATATATATATATATATATATATATATATATATATATATATCTATATATATATATGTATATGTATATATATGTATATATATATATATATATATATATATATATATATATATATGTATATATATGTATATATATATATTTATATATATATGTATATATATATATATATATATATATATATATATATATATATATATATATACATATATACGTACACACATGCATGTACATATGTATGTATG
>NC_090754.1:75370293-75372793 GCF_036898095.1 Palaemon carinicauda
GAGAGAGAGAGAGAGAGAGAGAGAGAGAGAGAGAGAGAGAGAGAGAGAGAATTTACCAATTTCTATTGTCCTTTCGACTATTAATTTAGGTGAATAACTTTTATTCACGGTGAAATTGAATATTATATATGGTATAAGATGGGTGTATCACAATAGGAAAAGAAAATATTTTTTAGGATTTTACGGAAATTGAAAATATAGCATACTGATATTTAATTTTTGATTATACATTCAACGAAATTTCACGATATCTTATTTTTGTAAATGTCAATTAGCAAAGTACAATAGGTGTTTTTGAAACCTAGTTTCGTTCCAAAGCTCTCACTTTTGGAGTCAATCAAACTGATATGTTGTAGTGGATTGCGGACTGTGGCCAGAAGTAGCACCCGAACTGCCTAGTGTCCGAATGCCGACCACAACCCGACGTTCACTACACAACAAATATACAACGGTGGAATACCCAAAAAAGCTAAGTAACAGGTCAAGAGAACGGAGCTCTGGGCACCACCCCTTGATTTATACTGGGCAAGGGGACCCATCTTGAGTCTTGTTGTTTATCATACCTTTCATTGGGCTAACTGGATTAACATGTAAGAAGAACGTTGATTCGTTTCTGGGAAATCAGAAGAATATTATATACAGCTCTATATTCTTTAGGTAAGATGGTTTTAAGCTCAAGTAAGGGTCCGAACATTAGGTGAAAGGGAACATTATAATTTATTTGAAAGATTAAAAAAACAGTGGCTGAGATAGGAATATCATAGTGTAAGGAACTGAAATGAAATGCTGTATTCCTAAAAACAAGAAAAAAATATTTATTTGTAAATATTTATCTGTCAATTCCAATAACCAAATTTAGGGCAAAATTATCAGCCCTTTACACTCCAGCTCCACAAATAACAAACAAACAAGAAATTACCCATAAGAAAATATAAATCTGAAAATACTGTGCTACCCCTGAATCAATACTGTCCCTTCAATATCCAGTTCACCACTAAGCTGCAAAGTCACTTACAATTTATCATACTCTGAACAGTACAGCCGCATACTATGTCGTACAGGTCTCTGCGGGCCCACTATAACAATTCTCGAAAAGTTTGTCAACAGTAGATTTGAAATCTCTAAATCTTGAAAGGGTTTTGAATAAGTCTGAATTCATACTAAACTCGAAAGTCACTCTCTTCCTAACATCTGAATTCACTTCTCGGGCCTCTGACCAGATATGCCATTTCAATAGCTCCTGTTAACTATTATTGTTTATGACACACTCTCAAATAACAACACAGTAGCTTACTTCTAGTTACAAGGCAGGTTATATGAATACAGAGCAACATCACAGACTAGTACAGACTAGTAACAGGAAATATTCTATATTTTCTCTCCCTTACACTCCCTACTGAGTGTAGGGGCTGCTGTCAATACCTGGAAAGGAATAATAACAGATTAAGACATTCTTGGAAAGAGGGGCTTGAGGGATACAAAAGAAAATTAAAATCAAATATGTTTCATACACACAAACCACTAAAGTTTTCTTTGACACAAACCCTTATATATTGCAATGTGAAGACGATTTGGAAGGTTTAACTATCATTTGTGATCAAATCATCAAAATTTGACAACGTCAATGACCATCGATGTCAGGATGCCAGAGAACTTCAAATCATTCATTCATTCATCAAAATTTGAAATGATCGATGTCATGGCTTTAATCTCTTGCGTAGGAGAAAATTTGCAGCTCTAAATGTTTATCACCGATATAACAAAACTATCAGACAGGCAATTAACCCTCTGGTGCGGAAAGTTGACACTTCTGATTGATCATAGCAGGCCCTGGGGTTCGAGTTAGCCTTGTGCTAAGTTTTCAAATGTGTCGTATATCAGTTTTTGGGTTAAAGCCGTCCAAATACTACCCCCTTTCTACTACCTCTCTTCCATCTTGTTCTCCAACCTCTTAAATTTGATTTTGTAATACAACTTCGTGGTTTTATCCCTCAGTGGCACTTTGGCCCTGAAGGGCCTCAGTGACCCCAACGTTTTTATATGCACGGTGAGCAATGGCAACGAAATCATATAAAAAAAGCGGTAATAGAAAGTAAATGAACAATACTAGCAATTGGAGTCAAAGTAAAACTTAGAGGTTTTAGAATTGCATAAATAATGTCAGTAGTTCCAAGAATTTCAAAGATATGCCTAGAAATCTGCCTAAGTGAATGTCTACTTCTTTGGTTGATTGTATTACCTTTTTAATGATGGTGCTCAGAGTTCAACGTGTTACTGAAGGGCTAATGTGTGATCACGGGAGTCCCATTTCAATTCATTTAATTCATTTTTTTCTGATTTATTTAGCATTCATTTATAGAAACTGTTTTTTTTTTTTTATTTCATGGTGTCTTTATATAAGCAAGCAAATAGTCGCTATTAATACATTTATCTTATTGGAGGAGGATTTCTTTTGCCCTTCATAATAAGTCGATAATTTCAACTGTAACTTATTTGTGAT
>NC_090754.1:75375310-75402810 GCF_036898095.1 Palaemon carinicauda
GTACTCAGGCACACTATTCTATGTTATTTCGCTTACTATTGTTTTGTTAAAGTTTGTATAGTTTATATAGGATATATTTATTTTAATGCTGTTACTGTTCTTATAATATCTTATTTTTCCTTGTTTCCTTTCCTTACTGGGCTATTTTTCCTGTTGGAGCCCCTGGTCTTATATCATCCTGCTATTCAAAGTAGTGTTGTAGCCTAGCAATTAATAATAATAATAATAATAATAATAATAACAATAATAATAATAATAATAATAATAATAATAATAATAATAATAATAATAATAATAATAATAATAAACTACAGGAACCATAAAAATCAAGGGTCGTAATTGTAAATGTGGAATTGTTGATGATCTTAGCTGATATGCCCTAAATTCTTTAACTTATCAAATTCCAAGGACAATTATTCTAATATAATTTAGCCTTTGATTTATTAACCATGAGCAGGCGGACATATGTCTCTTTTTATAGTTTATATATGACAAATCTATTTTAATGTTGTTACTGTTCTTAAAATATTTTACTTCACTTGTTCATTACTTTTCATATTGTTTATTTATTTCCTATTTCCTTTACTCACTGGGCTACTTTTCTCTGTTGGAGTCCTTTGGCTTATAGCATTCTGCTTTTCCACCTAGGTATGTAGCTTGGCTAGTAGTAGTAGTAGCAGTAGTAGTAGTAGTAGTAGTAGTAGTAAAAGGAATTTTTCTTATTCTTACTTTTGATTCCAACACTTCCATATTATGCTGTCAATTTTATCTATGAAATTAAAGTATTTCAATATTACTTACTGAACAGAAAGGATTTGTATTGATAAGCTATATTTCAATCTACAAGGGATGCCAAAATGTCTTTATAGCTCGTTACCAATCAGTTATAACGAAACTATCAATCAGAAATAAGAATTCGGAAAATGAATCCGTTGCTAAAATTTTTTATATCTTTTTCATTCCTTTATTTAACTAAAATGTTAAGCAAGTATCTTGAGAGATAAAGATACAATACTAAGTTTTTATAACTAAAGCCTCGAGTCTGTGGTGTTATGTTTATAATGTAGAGTTCTCTTGCTTGAGGGTACACTCGAGCACACTATTCTACCTTATTTCTCTCCCTCTTGTTATTTTCAAGTTTTTTATAGTTTATATATGATGAATTTAGTTTAATGTTATTATTCTTAAACTCTTGTAGTGCATTTCTTTATTTCCTTTCCTACTGAGCTTATAGCATCCTGCTTTTCCAACTAGGGTTGTAGCTTAGCAATTAATAATAATGAATAATAAATAATAAATAATAAATAATAAATAATAAATAATAAATAATAAATAATAATTATGTATAAGAAAAGTATTCATTTGATAAACTCTCCACCTCAGAATAAACGATTAAGAATTTATAATATAGCAAAATACAGGCAAATTAATAAAATCGTCAATTAGTAATAAAACTCAAAAGCCAAACATGAAAAGCTTGATGGACAGTCTGTGTACAATTTGCATAATTTCCTTCACACATGTTATTTACCAAAAAAATAATTAGCATTCTTTTTTTCCATATTACCAACAACAGGTTTTGGAATTTGCATAAATAAGTTTGGGTCTCGGCGCCACATTGGAGTGAAAGTCTCACTTAATAGCATCCTTACAGAAGAAAAGATATAGGGAAGATCATTATATACAAGGGTGCGTTTACATACATAATCTATTGGCGCCGTTGTAAATGAGTGGCAGTACCCGGCAAGGTCGAGAATAAATAGGCATCCATTGCCTGGTCCTCCTTGGTCCTAGCTTGGGTGGAGAGGGGCCTTGGGAGCTAATCATATGTACATATGGTTAGTCTCTATGGCATTGTCCTGCTTGATAGAGCAATGCCACTGTCCCTTGACTCTGCCATTTATGAGGGGACTTTAAACCTTTAAACCAGAGAGATGTATTCTCTTAAAGATTCGCTCAGGATCGGGTAGACTCCACTGAAACACGGTTGTAAAGCCAATGTGGTTTAGTAGTCAGCTGATAATTTCTGAGACCAAGTTCGAACACATGTCATCGCTTACAATTCCATCCACCATCACTAGGGTCGAGGAAAAGGACGTTGGGCTTAATAACTTAACGACTTACTGAGAGATCACAAGACTGAATATGTAGGTGAGCATGTATCAACATATATATATATATATATATATGTGTGTGTGTGTGTGTGTGTGTGTGTGTATACATATATATATATACAGCACATATATATAAATATATATATATATATATATATATATATAATTTATATACATAAAGCGGTATATGTCATTTTTTTTATTTTCTATTTTCCTGTTACGGGTTTTTCACCTTCTTGGATACTATGAGAACCTAACCCTTCAAGTTTAGAACCGACCACAAAAAAATAAAAATAAAATAAAATAAAAAAAAACTCAAAGATAACAGCACTATAGGGTCTTAAAGAACACGTTAGGTGTAAAGTTTCATCTTCGAAGTGAAGGAATAATGAATACTTACGACTTATTACCCCCAAACCCACAATATCTTCACCATACATACGAACGATGGAGTGAAAATACGTGATTTTTATGAGGTCAAATTACAAGCCATCCTCTACAGCTGAACACACCATCCAGGGCTATTGAAGCCGCCCACAAAAGGACCTATAATAAGACCTTAATTCCCTTTTTCGCCTTAACCTTCCAAGCATTGGTATTAACCACCCTTGGGTATTGAAAGTGTTTGCCTCTTTGACAGCGCTCATGATGGAGTGTGCCATGGAATGCTGGGCCTCGGTATAGATAATGTGTAAACAACACGGGGGAACATGCTCTCTCTCTCTCTCTCTCTCTCTCTCCTCTCTCTCTCTCTCTCTCTCTCCAATTTCAACATACCAAGGAAAATATGACAACTTTGAAACAAAAGGAATAATTACACCCTTTTTACCTTCAATATTCCAAGAAGCAGCAGTTACAATATAATACAACTTTAAAACAAAGAAAAATTGCTCTCTCTCTCTCTCTCTCTCTCTCTCTCTCTCTCTCTCTCTCTCTCTCTCTCTCTCCCCCCCAATGGCCAGTGACCTGTTAAATCGAATCTCTGTCAGTACATTCCAAATTTCTCCTTTGATGCGTGAATGGTTATCACGAATTTGAAGGCCGTTGGCGTTCGAACTAGAAAGCAGACGCCTACTGGCACCGTTCTGGACGTGAATGAGTGACCTACTGAAGGCCCAAAAGACGAAGAGAGGGGTGGGGGGGGGACTGTTGAGGGTTGAGGGAGGAGGGAGGGAGGAGTGAGGGAGGAGGGATGAGGAGGGAATAGAAGTTAAAGGGTCTGCGAAGAAGCATCTAAAATATGGTCATTATGTATTGTAGGTAATAATAATAATAATAATAATAATAATAATAATAATAATAATAATAATAATATTAAGTAGAAAGAACAATCAATAGATTTCATACCTCGGCCAACGAAGATTATCAACAGTTCACCCAAGCTTTCCCTCTTTCATATGTGAACCATGAATGAATCTACTGTATAATAAAAATCCGGGATCAGGATGGTGATCCAGATCACAACCATCTAATCACCTCTAAGTTAGCCATTTTTGACATATCCTGAAATTTTCATAAAAACTCATCCCTAACTTTTTCTATTTAGGCTGGTGACAAACAAACAGACGGAGAAACAAACAAACAAAGAGACAGAGGTGAAAACATAGCCTCCTTGGTGGTAATAATAATAATAATAATAATAATAATAATAATAATAATAATAATAATAATAATAATAATAATAATGAAACCTCTTACATAGTACAGAATTAAGTTTGGTCAGAGCAGATATAAAAAAAAAAATTATGAATAGCTTGTAAATAGCCGTCATAAACATTGAAACTATTTCCAATCACCTCTGTATTAGGTATCATTGAATCCATATGAATAAGATATAAAATGACCATTTGATGACATCATCTTTATTGTGAGAGAGAGAGAGAGAGAGAGAGAGAGAGAGAGAGAGAGAGAAAGAGAGAGAGAGAGAGAGAGAGAGAGAGAGAGAGAGAGAGTTCTCCCTGCATTCATTTATAATTTTTTTTCAACGATTTACTTTGGGATTAACATATATAATCTCCAGCAACGGAAAGATTGTATTATGAAAGAAAGATTACCAGTGAGTACACTACAATTCATACTGCTATTTTATCAACTTCATTGCTATAAATATGATAAGGAATAACACTGAAAAGATTATCAAAAGAGGAATAGTTGAGAGAGAGAGAGAGAGAGAGAGAGAGAGAGAGAGAGAGAGAGAGAGAATTTTTCGTCTCATCCAAAATTATTCGTCGTTAAAAGTCCATCGAGACCTTGAAATCTAAAATCAAATTTCTATTATTAGAATTCATTAATGGGTTTCAGATAAATTTAACCCAGAAAAATGTTTATAGCACTAAAATACTGAAATAATTATAGACAATTTAATTTGCGCCAAATTAGCCAGCTTTCACATCTCACCTCATTTGAGACCAGCCTTATCTCTCTCTCTCTCTCTCTCTCCTCTCTCTCTCTCTCTCTCTCTCTCTCATCTTTTAAAGAACAGTGATGCCATTACTAACAATAACGCATTCCCTCAACAAACTGTCAATGGTGAAACACCATCCTACAAATTTCTTGCATTTTAATAACTTTTGAGTCCCCTACCACACAACGCATACAATCTTACAAGCAACTGGAGTCCGAATCATAAATCAATGTGCAATTATAAATTGAATACAATCATCACTAACAAAATCCTAGAGTTCTTACATAAACTAACTACAAATTCATGCATTTAGTAAATTTTTTTTTATCTTAACCATTTCCTCCATTATACAACTTCTTAACCATGAGAATTTTCCTAATGCAAATCTTGTCAGCCATTGCAACTTGGTTTTATTTATAGATTTTGCGCTATATGGCACATCATTGGGGCCGGGGAGACCATTCACAGAGGACAAAACAGCAAAATCAATAGAGGACTAAAAATTTGCGCTGCTAGGGACCGAAGAGACGCTGAATCCTTGTAACTCCAGAGCAATCATTAATCACAGCTTATTTTAATCTTTTTTATGGATGGCCAAGGCATCAGCTTCCCATTGAGATACTACCGCTAAATAATCATTAGGTCCTTCGACTGGCCAGATAGTATTACATTAGATCCCTCTCTGATTACGGCTTATTTTTCCTTTGCCAACACATTCACTGAATACTCTGGCGTATTCTTTACACATTCTCCTCTATCCTCCTGCACCTAGCAACACTACGATAGCCTAACAATTCTTCTTCCCTGAAGGGTTTAACTGCTGCACTGCAATTGTTTCAGCAGCTATTTTCCACTAGGTAAGGGTAAAAGAGAGACTAGTTATAGTAAGCAACTTTTCTGGAAGGACACTCAAAATTCAACACAACTGTTCTCTAGTCTTGGGTATTGCCACAGCCTCTGCACCGTAGTCTTGCTCTGTCTTGGGTTAGAGTTCTGTTATTTAAGGGTACATTCAGGCACACTAATCTATAAGTTTCCTCATTGTACTGTTTTTCCTATTGGAGTCCTTGGGGTTACAGCATCCAGATATTCCAACTAAGATTGTAGCTTAGCTAGCTAGCTACTAGTAGTAGTAGTAGTAGTAGTTCAAGTCCATATAATCGTTGTTTCAACGTCAATTACCCATATAGATAAATGCAACTGATTACTGGTTTCGATTAAACATTAAACAACAGTCTTCTAAACTTTACTTTACAATGCATACAAATATACACGAATATGTAATATTTATTAAAAAAAAACTAAGAATAGACCAATGTACTGATGGTGTAGTTACAGGCAATCTCATGAATTGTGGTGGCCTATTATAAAAGTCCCTGCCAAGCGATTTGCCAGACTGAAGTGTAAGTCCCACTCAAGCTTGATAATTACTTGTACTGTTTACAACCTCACCATCCTTGTGAGCTAAGGATGAAGGGTTTGGGGGAACCTATAGGTGTACCTGCTGATTCATCAACAGCCATTGCCTGGCCCTTCTTGGTCCTAGCTTGGATGGAGAGGGGCTTGGGCGCTGATCACATGTATATATGGTCAGTATATACGACATTGTCATGCTAACCAGGGCAATGTCTGCCATTCATGAGTGGCCTTTAAACCTTCAACAGTTTTAAACTTTACAATTCCATTTCAGGGAGGTTGCGAATTGCGGAGATATTTTCCTACAATACGAGAATAATAGTTACTTCAATAAACGTTACATGCGAATATGCGCCAACGTGAAATGTTCTCTCTCTCTCTCTCTCTCTCTCTCTCTCTCTCTCTCTACATATATATATATATGTACATATATATATATATATATATATATATATATTATATAATATTATATATAAAATATATATACATGTGTATATATATATATATATATATATAAAACACACACATTAATGCATTGAGGGTCTAGTTTCAGTCAGTCAATTACATGAATTGCCAAACGTCAGTCCTCCACCCACTTCCTCCTCCGACGCATATCCATGGCCATCTCCCCCTCGAGGCCAGAAAGTTAGAGAGTCGTTTACGAGGAGCTGGTTTACCATAATGGCTATTAAACGTGCTTGTAAAAGGTTCACTATGTGGTCAATAGTAATAATAGCAGGTAATGCCTCCTTGGAAGTAGGCTGCATGCAAGTGTATTACACTCATTTGTGTTTGAAAGCAACTGCTTCTGTATTCATAAGTACACAATGATAGTATACATTTATGTATATGCATTGACAGTACAGGTCTGCGGGTACTTACTAATATGCTTAGGATGAATTGATAACTTATCACTCTCATTTACCTCTCACGTGTTTGTGAAGTGGAGTAAATTCATGTAATTATACTCTAACATATGTTTCATGACGCTTTTAGAAAATCATTCGTGTTTATTCACCTTTATTGGAAAACCATTCATGTTTATTCATCTGTATTGGAAATAATTCATGTCTATTCATTGGTATTGGAAAATCATTCAATTTTTAATCATCTGTCAAATTATTATAGGACTAAGCTGGATTTGCTATTCATTCATTTATACGCAAACGTGGCTTACCAAAAAAAAAAAAAAAAAAAAAAAATCTTCCTGGTTAGAAATAACAAATTTCATTATTATAAATTCTCAACTGATAACATCTGCAGTTACAGTCATAAGTGCCAAATCTGTGCACTAAAGAATTCCGTACGTATTCCTCTCAAAGCTTCAGAATTGGCACTCTTTTTTTAAAAACACGCAAAAATAAAAGGAAATTGTAGTCTCAAGAATCTGAGAACACTTGCAGTATGTTCACGTACAACGCTTTTAACCTTATCATAACCAACACGGAAAGCAGTTCCATTATCCACAAGGTCCACCCACCACTCGAGAAAACAGACCAACCAAGGACTATGAAAGTGACCTATGACTCAAAGCATTCTCGCAATGCTTTTCTCGAAAGTGATTGGTGACGGCTACACTTCAAGATACAAGAGCAGAGAAAAGACATGGACAATATCATGAACTAGAAAAATTGTTGGTAAAAAAGGAAAATAAAAATTGCAAGAACTACATAAATAAAATAAAAATAAATAAGAACAATACAAGCAACTGGAAAAACTCTTGGGAAAGGACAAAAACATTACCAAGAAATAGACAAATTATTGAGGAAAAAAAAAACAAGAAAAATTGCAAGAACTAAATAAAATAAAGAAAAGATAAGAACAATACAAGCAACTGGAAAAACTCTTGGAAAAAGACAAAAACATTACGAAGATATACATTAAAATAGTGAGAAAAAAGGACAAGAAAAATTGAAAAAATAAATTTTAAAAAAAATGAGTAACTGAAAAAATTACTGCAGGACAAAAACAAATACCAAGAATTAGACAAATTATTGGAGAAAAGCATGAAGAGTCTAAAGAACTACTATGAGATTCAGGGCCTCTGTAACACGGTTTTTCCGCAATAATTTTGTATCTATGAATCTCATAGATATAACGCTTCTTCAGAATGCACATTATATCTACACATAAATTTTGACTATATTCTGCATTACGTAGGTTGAATAAATTTGGTACTTACAATGTAAAAGTGACGTTTTTTGAAGACGGGCCAACTTACTCAGAGAAAAGGTTTCGAACGCACTCGTTACGTAACTTATGACGGCATTTCTTCCCTCTTTCTCGATCGATGATTGGCTATACGTAACGAAGGCTATACTTCTGCCAATAATGACACAAAAGTTTAAGTAAAAGCGAAGAAGTACACCTTTATGAACTCTGAAACCTCTCCACTGATAATTGTCATAATGAACAAACCAACAAAATATGTTAATAAATACAAAAACACTTCGATTATTAGTCTAACTCCCAAATAAGTTTCTTAAGAAATTACTGTCTACTTTATAGGTCACAATCAGATTGACAAGGTGTAGGGAATAGTTGGTAATTTTCAAAAACGTAGTAGACAAGGTTGATTTGATAACTGCTATATCCAATGTTAAGCAATTTTTATTTATTTTCTATCTACCTACCTATTTACTGAAAAAAGCCGGTACCGTATTTTGGCTTTAAACCTTCACCAATAATTATCGTCAGAATGATGACTTCATGAGGCTCCACCCACTTTGGCCTGGTTATAATTCAGGATAACACTGAAGGCTATCATGGGCATTGTTGGATGAGAAAATTTGAATTCTGGCTATAAAAACTAATTTCTCGAGTAGTTGTAAGAAGTGCTAAATGATCCTCAAGGATCCCAGCAGTTGGCCTAAACGTTTAATTCATGTATACTACTGTTGTGGCACTACTGCTACAGTAGTATTACTATGCTAGCACAGATACCCCACCCACATTTATGTATCGTTCCGCCATTCATAAAGTCTTTGTAATGTTTTTTTCACTGTGCAATAAGCCATGGCCTACTCAGAAATTAAGTTTAACATTAGATGATAGGTTATTTCATTAAGCTGACAAATTATGGCAACTGGGTATGTTATTGCCGATGTTGAAGCTAAAGATAAAGTATGGTATCCTTCCTTTATTGCATTATCATCTTTACTACTATTTGTTTTGCTACATGTAGTAATTATTTTAAAGGATAAGTGAATTATGTTCACTTTACTTCTATAAATTCCCATTAGATGTACAAATAAAACTCCTAAAACTATTCATGATTTATTTACAAAATGCAGTCATGCCCAAAACATATATGGTCGTACGGCCTAAGAAGAAGAAAAAAATGATATCGGATGATCCGTTGGTCTGATGGAGAGTTTAGCACAAAATTCTTATTTTAACAAAAATAGTTATATAAAGACTGTTTTCATACAATCTCTCTCTCTCTCTCTCTCTCTCTCTCTCTCTCTCTCTCTCTCTCTCTCTCTCTCTCTCTCTTGGTGGCATAGTGAATAGTTAATGGAAATGTTCAAAAGCCTGAATGACATTACAAGTATTATAATCATGTTACGCTAAATACAAATCAGACCATAACAATTGGATTTAAACTAGAAACTGAATAATTACCTATTCAGGCTATAGTAAATATGGCCACGGGCTTTCTCTTGACTGTATAAAGTTGCAAGTCGTAAGACAAATGCAGTTTTGCAACCACGGGGAAAATTCCAAATCCTTTTAGCCATTCTTGACTGTTATGGTTTTCAGAGACGATGGAACAAGGTGAATGTGTGTCTGGTGGATGGGCGGGGCAAAATTTTGTCAAAAGGTGTTTACATTGCTTACGTAATGTATGTTTTCAACTCTTGGCTCGTAATCACTGGCCATGGCGTCGGCTAGATCATTTTTACTCTATAAAAATTAAAACTATCGGGTTTAGGTTATTGCTAATGCTGACAAAATTTGTGTGCGGTTGTAAAATATACATATGTCAACTTTCAGCTACATCCGATGCTTTGATAAGAAGCAAAGTCCAAAAAACCGTGTTACAGAGGCCCTGAATCTCATAGTAGAAACATTACTTAAAAACAAGAATAATACCCAAACCTATAAAAACTATTGTAATAAATGACAAGAACAATTAGGTAAAAAAAAACAATACTAAGAATTAGAAACATTTATGAACAAAAAGACATGAACGGTACCAAAGAACAATGCTAAGAACTGGGACAACTTATTTAAGGAAAACACGAACAATACCAATAACGAAACAAATCATAGGAAATAAGACAAGAATTAAAAAAAAAAATATTGAAAAAAAGACAAAAAATACAAACTAGAAAAAAATTATTGAAAAAGATAAAAACAATACAAATGACAAGAAAAATAATTGAAAAAAAAGACAGAAACCATACAAAGAACTAAAAAAAATTATTGGGATAAAAAAACAATTACAATACAAAAACAATTACAATACCAATAGCTATAAAAAGCATTGGAAAAATGCAAGAACACTAAAATTTATTGAAAAAAAGACAGAACAATACCAAGAACAAAAATGTATTGAAAAAAATACAAAAACGATATCCTACTGGAAAAATCACTGGAAAGAAGACGAGAACTAAAAAAAACATTTAAAAAAAGGACATAAATTAGAAAAATTATTAGAAAAATAATAAGAAAAAAATACCAAGAACCAAAATAATTATGACCAAAAAATCAAGAACTAAAGAAACTTTAAGGAAAATAACTTTAAAAATACAATATATATACATGCATACATATAATATATACAGTATATATATATATATATATATATATATATGAACATGATTTTCCTCGTGGCGAGTGGCAACAATAACACCACGAAAGAAAAAAAAAACAGAAAAAAAAAATAAATAAATAAATAAATAAAGCTCGTACAAGATCAGCCTCCAAGCCATCTCCGGCACCTGCTGCCATTTCTAAACCACAAAGTTCCTTTAAAACTCCTATCATGGCCATTTTCTATATCTCGAGACATCCTAAACATGGTGTCTTTGAAGTTGTTGGTACAACCACATCCTCCTTGAAGTTATGCCTTCCATATCTATCTATAAAGCTATAGGATTCTCCCGTTTGTTTCGTATTTGTAAAAACAAATTCCTCAACAATGTTACAGACATACTATACATGTTTCCTATTATATCACACGCTCGTACACTGTAAGGTTATTTTTTTTTTTGTAAATTGTCGTTATCGCTCTCCCCTCGTACTGATAACCTGTTCATGCTTATATTTTCCTGCATCATTGTGTTTGAATTTTCGTGCCGATCTTGACTATAACGGGTTGTATATAAACTCACGCTCCGTCTAAATAAAGTTAGTTGCATTCGACTCGTCTCTCAGTCACCCCTTAACAGCTCGCTTGCATATTATTGACACTTGATGCTTCTTAAATTTCTTTTCACAAAACATTGTATTTTTCCACTTTAAACGAAACAGTATGTTGTTTCTGCCTCATCTGTCAGTTTCAATATTCAATTAGAATCATCTAAATATTTTAAGCTACAACGTAAACGCTTTGAAGAATAGGTGACTCTGCTTCTTGCAATGACTGATAAATCACATGAAATCAAAAATACATTTACGACTAAAAGCTACCTCTCACTATACGCCTTTATCATTATCAAAAGGAGGTGATTTACTAGCCCAATAAGTCAAGATCCACTCTTACAGAGTTGACCAGAAAAATCGAGTCTCCCGCCCAAGCCCCAACACACACAGAATCAGCCTCTTTCAAACATCTGCCCATTTCAAGTTTCATGATTCATATCTTAAGCAATGGAAAAATAAAATGAAAATGAAATGTCTTGGCTGTCCAGACATGTCTACATTAGCACCCGGGTACTGATATTAATATTTCAATTACATCTTAAAATGGGAGGCCAGGAAAGAGCAAAACAACCCTATCTCTAGCCCACTTATTCCCAGCCTCATAAGGTTAAACTACGATGTTTGATTTGAACTAAAAACATTGCCCTTTTTCGGTAAAGTTAAAAGGCTTAGTTAGCCACATACGTAACTAGTTATACAAGCAACTTTGGTATAGCACAAAACTGATATAAGAATAATACAATGAGCAAATAAAATAGAAATTGAAAAAAGTAATAAGGGTTTTAGCATGACTTGAATAACGTTAGAAATCAATTAATGAACGAAGCTATAAAGTGGGTTCCTGACCCATGAACTATTTCAAATGAGAGAGAGAGAGAGAGAGAGAGAGAGAGAGAGAGAGAGAGAGAGAGAAGAGCAAAGTTCAACCATCCCTGTAAGCTAAAAGTACCTGTTGAGCCAAGCGGAAAATTGGACTTTGAAATTCCTGACTGCCTCTTCCATGGCCCTAATAATAATATTGATGACGGAAACTCCAAAAAGCAACACACTATCATCTGTTATGGACCATTATGCCAAAAGCATCAGGAAAATTGAATGCTTGTGGTGCAATTCTCAATAATGGAGGTTTACTTGACACGAAAAATAAAGTTGCGTTTTAGAAAATATTCACAAGAAAAATAGCCTAAGAGAAACGGTATACTTCTGGTGCAAACATTATTTAGAATACCGACTCAAAAATATAATTTTATTAAATACATAGTTAAATACATTCTTAAATACAATTCTTCTTCACCCAAGGGGTTAACTATTGCACTGTAATTGTTCAGTGGCTATTTTCCTCTTGCTAAGGGTAGAAGAGACTCTTTAGCTATGGTAAGCAGCTCTTCTCGGAGAAGGACACTCCAAAACAAACCATTGTTCTCTATTCTTGGGTAGTGCCATAGCCTTTGTACCATGGTCTTCCATTGCCTTGGGTTAGAGTTCTCTTGCTTGAGGGTGCACTCGGGCACACTTTTCTATCTAGTTTCTCTTCCTGTTGTTCTGTTAAAGTTTTCATAGTTTAAATAGGAAATATTTATTTTAATATTGTTACTATTCCTAAAATATTTATTTTTCCTTATTTCCTTTCCTCATTGGGCTATTTTCCCTGTTGGGGCCCCTGGGCTTATAGAATCCTGTTTTTCCAACTAGGGTTGTAGCTTAGCATTTAATAATAATAATAATAATAATAATAATAATAATAATAATAATAATAATAATAATCAGGGTGGGATTACAAAAGACAACTAAAATAAAGGAAATTTCAAAATAAAACAGGGAAAAAAAAAACAGAATGAAGATTAATTTAGACTAAAATCTTAGGTATGATCTTTAAATATACATTCTCTGATATGAAAGTGATGATAAAAACAATCGTTGTTAATAAAATAGTATAACTAGATGGTCACTCAGTAGAGCGCACAATTAATTTCTCATTTAATGAAACAAAAAATAAGTGAAAAAAAAAAAAATATGGATTTAGAGTTGCAATGGCTTCATCTCTATAAAGGTGGAGGATGTTTTAATTTCTAATCTAGACTTACGTAGTAATAGGTATGTAGTTACTTCTAACAGCCATGCCTTCTCTATCATATTGCTCAATACTACACATTAATACCTCCGCCAACGAAGTTGGTAGGAGATTATGTTCTTCCCCTGTTAGTGTGTTTGTAATTTTGTGTGTTTGTTTGTGAACAGCTTCCTAGCCACAATTTTAATCGTAGAGTAAAGAAACTTGCATGGATTAACTTTTATGCAAAAAGCTGGAAATTATTACATTTTGGAAGGTCAATGTTAAAGGTCAAGGTCACGGTCACGGTCAAACAAAATGTCCAATTCCCGTCGCGTATTTAGCCACATGTTTGGACATCGTTGTCACAGAGACTTCAAACTTGGTTCATATTTGAGTGTATGAAAATCCACGCCAATTAATACATGTCAAGGTCAAAAGTCAAGGAAAAGGTCGGGCAAAACGTCGAAAAATAAGCTGCCGCGGCGGAGGTCTGTTTTCTACTGAGAGCCTCTCTAGTTCTATAGGTTTTATTCCTGCTGTGGAATGATCTTCCTAACCTGGAGGTTGAATATGTTGAACTTCAAAAGTTAAAATTTTTCGTAAATACTTTTGTGTTGAACATTTTGACATGAGCCTCATCTTATGGTTTATAGCCTATATACTGATCTATTTTGGCGTTCTTTCCGATTTTAAAATATTTTAGATTTCTTATTCATTGTTTGTAAATACCCTATTTGCTATTCCCTTATTTCCTTTCCTCACTGGGCTATTTTCCCTGTTGGAACCCTTGGGCTTTCCAAGTAGGGTCATAGCTTAGCTATTATTATTATTATTATTATTATTATTATTATTAATAATAATAACAATAATAATAATAATAACAACAACAACAACAACAACAACAAACAAAAGCAATCCAAGATTTGAGACCTCCGCCAATGAATATCGTCAACATTAAACTTAAGTCTACGGACATTGCCCCCACACCCCCCACCCCCCTCTTTTCATATGGTGACTGTACAGTACATGCAATGTTGATGCAGAATCGTGATCTTGATCCGTATCACCTCAAATTTCATGGATATATATACACACACACACACACACACACACACATATATATATATATATATATATATATATTTCCCTTGGGCACACTCACGTAGGGAGAAAGAAGTAGTCCTACCCTGATGAGAGATGGTTGCGTGCGTGTATATAGATCTAAATATTTAGGCGTAATTTTTGACGGGCTGCATACACTAGTAAAAATATAAAATTAAAGAAAGTGAGTTTATCAATATAAAAAAGATTAAGCAGCTGCAAGACCAGATAGGAGAACGAAACATTTCTTCAGAATAGATTGATCACCGAAAATCTTACAAAACTTTCTCAATAATCCAATTTTCTATGCAGAGACAGACCTGCTGTGTTTCTCAAAAGTGAATTTGCCATCAAGAATTATACGTTAAGTTTTAAAAGAGTCATACAGAGTTAAAGAAACATTATCAATGCTGAGATCCTGATGTTTGGGAGCTACTGTCCTCGACCTACCTACAATCATACTTTGAGTTTTGCTAGGATTCAACTTCATGTCCCCTAATTTGCACCATGCACTAATTTTAGCTAGATCTCTATCAAGGGATTCAGCAACCGCAGATCTACATTTCCGAGATGCAATTGATACAAAGAGAGTAGCATCATCTGTATATACGACGAGCTTGTTTTTTAGGCCAACCCACATCTGTATATAGCATGAAAATTAATGGGCCAAAAACACTACCTAGAGTAACACCAGCTATTACAATCCTGTACTCACTATGGTGCCCATGAACAACAACTCTGCCATTATTACTTAAAAAAAAAAACAATAATAATGCTAAGAAACGACCCACCCACTCCCAACTGTTTGAGTTTGAAAACAAGGGCCTCATGATTAACACGGTTAAAGGCAGCACTAAAATCAAGGCCAATCATATGAACTTTCTGACCACAATCAAGTGATTTCTGTACAGCATTGAATTGTAAGAAGGACATCATATGATCCAAGGCCTAACTAAATAGCAAACTAGAGAACAGATGATTGTCTTCAGCAGACATATCAAGAAGTTTTGCCAAAAGACGTCCAAAATCTTTAGAATTTAGATAATATGGGAGTTATGGAAATTGGGCAGTAATCAGCTGGAATCAAGCTAGCACAAGGAACATTATAGTCGATAAAATAAGGAGATTTAAAGAAAAATACAGAACTAAAATTATCTCATATCAATCAGGTTAAACTGGCTGACTTGGGGGAGGGAGGGGGGGGGGGGGAAATTGGAGCACTTCGCAAACAGTATAAATTTCTGGAATTCTGTTTTTACTATAATTTTCCACCCGTTATTTGGATCATCTTTCAATAATCTCCAAGTAACCAGTACATATCTACAAGCCTAAAGACATTCAACCCGAAATGACATTTACTTTTAATGAATTCATTCTACAACTATAAATCGACAAAAGAAAACTTGACCCTATTGCACCAACACATAAGGAAAATTGTAAGTAATGTGGCTACTTTATAAAGACAGCCCAAAATGTCACAACCGAAAATTAGGGCTAGAATTACGAGGCTTGAAAAAAAGTGCTACAAATATCTTGAGAAATATAACTAGGGTAATATTTCGGTAGAGTCCCACCCAGCCATTGCCGCTTGCCACTTTAGTACATAATTATGAGCTTGATGTTTTCTTTTTATGCGAGCGAAGCGAGCACACGGCGCAGCAAAAACCATTAGATTTCAGTAATATTTCGATTGAGTCCTTAATGGTTTGTGTTGCGCCGTGTGCTTGCGTATTTCACTTTGAAATAGATTTCGATATAATAGAGCTTGCAGGAACCGACAGAGAGAGAGAGAGAGAGAGAGAGAGAGAGAGAGAGAGAGAGAGAATCCATATTCCCGGAGTAATACCGAATATCATTTCCGAAAAAAAAAATGTTGAAACAATTATATAGTAGTGGACTTTAGAATTGAGCTTTTTATGTACTAGTGAACTTTATAATTGATCTTTAAAATATCAAACTAGATCTTCGAAATCTGCTGGTAATTTGTTTAAATAGCGGAATTTGAAAAATGTGGCTCAATTCCCCAGAGCAGAAAGCGATGTTACGTTTAAGAGCTACGGGTCAAATGCAGTTGTACTTGGAGGTAAAAAGTCAGAGATGGAAAAAAGGAAGATTGGATTATAACATTTAGGACCTGGCAGACGGTCTAGGGGTGTCATTTATCGTGGTCACAAAATTCGGTACGTAATAATACATAGAATAAATACATTAAATATAAAAATATTTAGACATAAAACTTACTAAAGCTATGCAAATAAAATTAATTTTCAATATTTACTATTTCATGAGGTTGCATTTTAAGTCAATATAAATAATTTGAGCAGTGTAAGAGAGTTCAGATCTCCGAGATTATGCAGAGAAGATTGGAAGAGGAAGATTGGACAAGGAACATTTGATGGATCAATAATTCCTTAATAAAGACCTAATCTTATAGAAACAGTGTTGTAGTGATAGACTATATGAAGAAAATTGGTCATAGTTTCTTTAACCAAAGGCTCACTCCTGGGAATCTAAAGAAGTTGAAGAAATACGAGGATTCCTGTAGGAAACACTTTGACGTCACTAAGGCAATCGCCTTCAATGCAAATTTCATTGGAGAGAAGCTGTCCCAAAAGTACATACACACATACACATATATATATATATATATATATATATATATATATATATATATATATATATATATATATATATATATATATAATACATATATACATATATATATATATATATATATATATATATATATATATATATATATATATATATATATATATATATATATATATATATATAAATATAAAACATGTGTGGGCATGTATCATCATCATCAGCCATTACTAGTACACTGCAGAATAAAGGCCTCACACATGTCCTTCCACAATCTTTCGTAGTTCATCAATTCATCGTCTTCTCTTCCTTCCCTTCAATTTGCGTGATGCTACTACTAAAAACGTACGGAAAACTGTCAGCCAGACCTTAGGAGGCATTTTTTAATTTAGGCGGGTATTCTTCTCCCTTTGAAACATTTGGTCAGGTAGCGTTGTGATTTTCAAATTAGGACTGTGGCTTTGCTAGTAATAACAACTCTTGTGTTAACAAAAGATATAGATTCTAGATATGTGTGAGAGAGAGAGAGAGAGAGAGAGAGAGAGAGAGAGAGAGAGAAACAAACAAGCTAGGCCAGTATAGTACCAAATAATCACTATCTATTTTTAAAAATTAAGACGAATCAGAGGTCCATAAGAGGAGTAACATAGGAGGGGGAGGGGTAAAAGACTGGTATGGACCACTGATGACTAAACTCTTACTTCAAGTCATCCAACGAACACGGTCTTTCACTGTCTTGGGGTAGAGTTCTCTTGCTTGAGGGTACACTCGGGCACACTTTTCTATCTTATTTCTCTTCCTCTTGTTTTTTTTAAGTTTTTATAGTTTATATATGAAATATTTATTTTAATCTTGAAGTTTCCTTATTTTCTTTCCTCACTGGGCTAATTTCCCTGTTGGAGCCCTTGGACTTATAGCATTCTGCTTTTTCAGCTAGGATTGTAGCTTAGCAAGTAATAATAATAATAATAATAATAATAATAATAA
This sequence comes from Palaemon carinicauda, assembly GCF_036898095.1. Lineage (NCBI taxonomy): Eukaryota > Metazoa > Arthropoda > Malacostraca > Decapoda > Palaemonidae > Palaemon > Palaemon carinicauda. The sequence continues at coordinate 75,393,366 of NC_090754.1, forward strand.
TAATAATAATAATAATAATAATAATAATAATAATAATAATAATAATAATAACCCACTTCTCAGGCAGTATCTCTCGGTTGCTACCGTTCCATCAACATGAGTTTAATATAATTTTGCCTACTTTAGCTTTTTTTTTTTTACTTTACTAAGACACTTTAGCAATCTGGTCCATACAGCAATGGGCTACAGCGAGGCCCAGGATTCAGCCGAGTAAAAATCCAATTGATTTTATTATTTAGATTCATTTTTTCTTTTAAATGCCACAATCTGTCAATGCGATATGAACGGCTTCGAGGACTGATTGAATAGTTTTCTTGTCACTAACATCATTACAGATTTCAATCAATAAACTTTGGCTAACATAACCGACAAAAAAACTACCATCTTTTGAAAAAAGAACAAGAGGCAGGTTTTGTATTCAGTTCTGAAAATTAGTTCTCTTAATAATTACAGTTTTTTACAAAGTCTAAAGCTATTATAAAAGCTTCTACAAAAATCAGATAATGTTATATTCATTAGCTACAGATCACTTGTTGCTAATTAGTAACAATCCTAATTTATTCTCGTAGACAAGTTGGGCTTAATTGTTTAATTCAATACCTTTCAATTCATCACCTACCACGTCAAATTTCATAGTCCTCGGTCATGTAGGCCTGACTCTTCCAACTCTTCTAGTGCCTTGCGGAGCCCAGTTGAAAGTTTGATGAACTAATCTCTCTCGGTGAGTGCGAAGAACAGGTCCAAACCATCTCCATCTACCCATTACCATAATCTTATCCACATATGGCACTTAAGTAATCTCTCTTATAGCCTCATTTCTAATCCAGTCCTGCCATTTAATTCCCAATATTCTTCTGAGGGCTTTGTTCTCAAATCTACAAAATCTGTTGGATATTGTTTCATTGTCATATCATGACTCATGTCCATACAGTAACACCGATCTCACTACACTGATATATAGCCTGATTTTTATTTGTAATTTCAGGCGATTTGATTTCCGAATTTTATTCAACCTTGCCATTGTCTGATTTGCTTTTTTCAATCTTTCATTAAACTCAAATTCTAAAGATCCTTTATTGGAGATCATAGTTCCTAAATATTCAACGATTCCAGCTAATTAATCCTTTTTCCTTCCAATGATATTTCATCTTCCATTGCATATTCCGTTCTCATCGCCTCTGTCTTTCTTCTATTTATCTTGAGCCCAACCTCAAGTGATATTTTATACATTCTGTTAAGCAAGCTTTGCAAGTCTTGTGGCGTTTTGCTTATAAGGACAGCGTCATTAGCATATTCTAGTTCCGCTAATTTTCTGTTACCAATCCAGTCCAATCCTTCTCCATCATCCCCAACTGTTCTATGGATTAGAAAATCCAGGATGAAAATAAACAACATAGGTGACAACACATTCCCTTGGAGTACTCCACTGTTCACTGGAAATTGATTTGACAGGGCTCCACTAACATTAACTTTGCACTTGCTAGGCTTATGAACAGACTTAATCAAATTTACATATTTAACAGGATCTCCATAATAATGCAGTACTCTCCACAAAATTGGCCGGTGCACAATAGCAAACGCTTTTTCATAGTCCACAAATACCATCAAAAGTGGATTTCTATATTGTTAACATTGCTGTACAACATGTCTTAAAATGAAAATTTGGACAGTACAACTTCTACCTTTTCGAAATCTTGCTTGTTCATCTCTCAGCTTTTCATCAATCTTTTCTCCAGTCTCTTTAGAATAAGCATACTATATATTTTCATGACAGCTGACGTAAGTGTAATGCCTCTGTAATTATTGCAATCAGTAAGACCTCTTTTTTTGCCATTTTAACCAACACTCCTAGCTCCCATTCATCAGCTTTTGCCTCTCTACGCCACATTCTACAAAATAATCTTGTATTCTGGGAGTCACTCCATTTTCGGCCAATATCATATCAACTGTTATTTCATCGTATCCAGGGGGCTTTTCACCTCTTGAGTTTTTTAATGATAGCTTCGACTTCAAACACACTGAATTCATTCATGGGCACATCAAGGTCTTCCTCATCTTCAGGTATATCAATCAAATTATTGCCTTCAAATCTCCTATTCATGACCTCACTAAAGTGTTCCATTCAACGTTGCCTTTCTTCATCCTCGGTTTTTATAACAGATTCATCTCTCTTCTTGATGGGTATATGCTTCTTCTTCTTTGCCCCAGTCGAGATTTCATTAATAATTCTATGAGCAATTCTTACGCCATAGCTACTCCCTGGATTCATAGCTTTGTCAGTCTCCTCTGCTTTTCTGTCCAAATATTCTCTCCAGTCATCCCTGTTTTTTCTTTGGACCTCACTATCAATATTGGATTGCTTAGCATGCTCTACCTTGTAATTTTCATTATTTTCTCGAAAACATTCAACAATCAATTTCTGTCTTTGTCTCTTTTTTATAGTATCTTAAGTATCATTTGATATACATGGCTTTCTCCTTGTAACTGCATGTCACAAAACTTCATTAACAACTGACTGATATTTGTTCTTTACATTACACCATTCTTTGTTAATAGTCCCTTTTTTGTCTCTTAAAGTCTCTAATACTGCAAAAAGATTTCTACATTCAATTACAAATGTTTCTCTGTGCTCATCTTCTAGAAGCTCAGTTGTATCCAACTTAAGTACTCTATCAACATTTGTGTTGGGTGCTTTTAGTTTTAATTTCAGTGTGGCAATGAGGACCTGATGATCACTACCAAATCTGCCCCGCTATAGCTTCTTGCAGTTCTCAAGAGTTCTCCTTCTCTCTTTATTAACTGCTAGGTGATCTTTTTGATTTTTGTAATTACCACATGGTGAAGTCCACTTGTGGATGTCCTTGTGCAGGAAGAGTACCTCCAATACCTAGATTGTTAGCTGAATAAAAACTTATAAAATGGGCTCCATTTTCATTTGCAGCTGCACCAAGACCCTCAACACCCATCACATTCTTTATACCTTGATTGTTCCTTCCAGCTTTAGCATTGAGGTCAACCATCACAATTTTCATATCTCTCTCTGGGATCTCATCTATTACACTGCAGTTCTTTCTAGTATTCATCTTTCCTTTCTTCAGGGGATTCATTTGTTGGGGCACAGGAAATTATACCACTCATATTGCACTTCCTTCATTTAAACTTAGCAAATAACAATCTACTACTTACAGCTCTCCACTCAGTTAATGCGTTTTCTGCTCTTGGAGTCATCCTCATTCCCACCCCTTCCCTTTCAATTCCATTTGTTCTTCCTGGATAGGTACACATATTGCCTCGGTCTAAAATTTCCTTACCAATCCCCTTACAATGTGTTCCACTTAAGGCCTAGATATCCAACCTATATTTCATAAATTAATTCTCCACTTGGTGTAACTTTCCAAGCTGATTCATGGTTGTAACATTCCAATTACCAATGTTCAATTTTTCTTTAGTATTTATAAACCAGGAGATTCTTAGCACCCCGCTACACATGGGACTGGAGGCCATTCTGTCATTTTCTCTTTCCATTGAATGACCAAAGACACGGAGGATCTACTGGCTAGATACATCAAAGAATAGACAGTTCCTTGTGATGTGGAGTGCCTATCAAACTAAGGCGAGCGATCCCTACCAGACCATACTAATTTTAGTAAGATCATCCGCCAAATATCGGGAGTAGAAACCGACAAGACAACTTGTCTCTCACCTTAGGGCCAATCCGTCACCCTGCTGCCAGTGACTTCATACCGATTCAGGAAGGCATTCCCTCCACACCGCGCAGCATGGTGTATATATACATATATATATATATATATATATATATATATATATATTGTGATATCCCCATATGTTGTACATATGCTAACATATCTGATTTGTCTAAAGTTTATTTTTCCATTTTCTTTGTAAATACATCACCTTATTTCAGCGCCATCTTCATTCCATTCTTCTCATTATCTTTTGTTTACACTCACCTTCCTGCTGTAAATCATCCCTGTTTTCTTACCTTACATGTTATAAGGTAACCCCAAATTTATTGTTTTGTTAGAATACATTGTTCTCACCACGAGATTCATCTACCTTGCTCACCCATTCACTTTGCATTGCTTATTATTGTTGTTTTTAAGTGCTTTTTCATTATTTTGTTTAACGTAAGATTAAAGTTTTGTTTATAACATAGTTTATTGTTCCTGTCCTCCAATTATCCTGCTATTGGTGCTTCGATTGTCTGCAACCAGCTTTAAGAAGATACATTTTATCATAATCAACAATCTTATACACTCGTAATAAGAAACAAGTGAATTTGGAAGTCTACCCATATGACTTCTATTTTATTGTGTGAAGAGAACTACCGCCCATTATAAAGGGGTAATTGTTTGCACAGTGGTTCGTCACATATATATATATATATATATATATATATATATATATATAAATAATTATATATACATATATATATATATATATATATATATATATATATATATATATATATATAATATATAATATTTCCAGTCACGCTTAGACAGGGAAGAAGAAGTAGTCATACCTTCGTGAGAGGGGGTACCCGGAGAGGCACACTTGGAACTCAATCTCTCCCATTAATTGCCGAACCATCGGGTTGTAGTTAGGATGGGGGAAAGGATGAATCTGTGTGGGCGCGCGTGTGCGTAGTAGGTGCATATCTAAATATCTAGACATAATTTTTGACGGCTCAGGTACACTAGTTATTAATAAAGTGAGTATCACTATAATTGTTTATACTAAACAATTGACTCTATTACCGATAAAATCTAAGGAATGTATATTAAAAAAGGTAAATTTTATTGGTCAAATAGTGAAAGCAAATCTAATTACTTTTATAAAAGATTAACATTATTTATAATTAAACTTTAATATCTTAATTTATCAATTATATCTATAATGCTGTTTTGCCAAACTCACAAATTCCGTTGAAATAATTGTTATTTGTTACTTATTCTTAAGATTCAAAGCTATAATTCTTTTTACTGTCAATGCATAATAAGAATAATAATAATAATAATAATAATAATAATAATAATAATAGTATGAAATATCCTACGTAAACGTTTGATTTAAATGTAAACCCATTTAAAGGTTCAAAGGCCGCTCATGAACGGCAGGGGCAAGGGACAGTGACATTGCCCTATAAAGCAGGGCAATGCTCTCGAGACTGACCATACATACATATGATCAACGCCCAAGTCCCCTTTCCACCCAAGCTAGGACCAAGGAGAGCCAGGAAATGGCGGCTGCTGATGACTCTGCAGATAGACCTATAGGCTCCCACAAACACCGCTCCTAAGCTCACAAGGATGGAGAGGTTACAGCGACCAAAGGAACTAACGACTCGAACCCCATTCTGGCGTTCACCAGTCAGGGACGTTACCGCATACGCCACTACAACCCTTGCTCATGTATTTGACTCGTGTATTATACAATAATATTAAGGTGAAAATCTTGAATGAATTTAAATAAATAATGTCATGTTTGCATACAGATCCAACACGTATCTCCATCTACGGTACACACTTCAAATTCATTATTATTATTATTATTATTATTATTATTATTATTATTATTATTATCATTATCATTATTATTAGTTGCTAAGGTACCACCCTAGTTAGAAAAGCAGGACACTATAAGCCCAAGGGCTCCAACAGGGAAAATAGCCAAGTGAGGAAAGGAAACTTCGAAAAATAAAATATTTTAAGAACAGTGACAAGATTAAAATAAATATTTCCTATATATGCTATAGAAACTTTAAAAAAAAAAACAAGAGGAAGAGAAGTTAGATAGAACAGTGTGCCCGAGTGTACCCTCAAGCAAGAGAACTCTAACCCAAGACAGTGGAAGACTATGGTACATAGGCTATGGCACTACCCAAGACCCGAGAACAATGGTTTGATTTTGGAGTATCCTTCTCCTAGAAGAGCTGCTTACTATAGCTAAAGAGTCTGATTTCTTCATGTACTTTGAAGTCACTCACATCTCCAGCAATGACTAATTTCCAGAACATGCGTCAATGATGCAATTATCAAAAGGTGACCTCATTTACATTAACAAAAGCTAACTTTTCAAATGACTTGATGTCTGGTATGTTTGGGGCATTTCACTGCAACATACATGCATTACGATTGCCCAACATTATGTAGGATTTGGCCTCCAGCGTTGGGAAAGGCATCACATTCCTGTCTGGTTTTGTAATTATGGCAACAACAACAACTTAAAATTATGGCAACAACAACAATAATTTAAAATTATGGCAACAACTACAATAATAATAATAATAATAATAATAATAATAATAATAATAATAATAATAATAATAATAATAATAATAAGGAAATGAAGATTTATATTCTTCCCAAAACGTTAATCCGAATTTTCCTCTTTAATAATAATAATAATAATAATAATAATAATAATAATAATAATAATAATAATAATAATAATAATAATAATAATAATGACAATTAATTCCGACCAATCTCCAATCAATACATTAAAACCAGCTAAACAAAAAAAAACTATACCAATTCCACTGAAGAACAATTAAAGAAAATTAAAAGGGCTCACGGCGAATTTGAAAGCTCCACTGGAAGAACAACAATAGAGAGAAATGAATCGTAAAGTATTCCGAACAATCTAACATGACGGTTGGGAGACTTGATTACCCAAGGCGATGCTACTGGAATTGGGTTACAATGTCAGTGATTCATTAACCTTGGATAGACTCGATCAGTAATTGAGCGTGCAGTGTTTAATGCTTGCCAGGAGATGTTCAGTTATCTAGCTTTCTCTATTCACGAGTTGAGTGAAGCGTAATTGTTCAAGCAGAAGGAACAAAGTGAAAAGTAAAAATATATATGAATTCAAAATCAATCTCGAGAGTTTAATTATAGAAAAAAAATCTAATTAGATAACGGAAAGGTTTCAAAATTTCAACTTCCTAAAAATCAGGATTTATAAAATAGAGTTGGAGTTGAACAAAGGTTTATCAATGATAAAAGACGCAGACTATGGCTACCTAACCTGATAAACCGGCCAATTGCTATCACACTATGTGACTTTTCCATAACAACATAGACACATCACTGGTTGACAAAAGAGATAGCAAAGATGGTAAAGGTAAAGCATGATTTTCCGGAGAGACTCAGGTGTACCTACAGACCAGATTTTATTTCTCAAATCTGTCATGGACAAAAAGATAAAAATTAGAGAAAATTACTAGCTGAAGTACAGTATATCATCTGAAACACATTTGAAACAAAGATATAGTGCAATTCCTTACCAAAAATATATTGGTTTCTTTGTAACCATCTCTCTCTCTCTCTCTCTCTCTCTCTCTCTCTCTCTCTCTCTCTCTCTCCTTATGCAAATAGAGCAAAGATTTGTGATCTCTCATAATACAGAAGACTAATGAGAAGTACGACTGAAATACGTGGAATACCAAGCTGCACATCACACGTATTTTCATACGGGATCCAGTTACTATTAATCCTTTTAAAATCATAACCTGGTGTGTTTAAGGCAAACACACGTTTATACACAGTACTCAGGTAATTTCCCGCCGCGTAAAATCCACTATCTCTGCTGACCTAAGCATTGAATAAAGTATTTGGCAGTTGGTACAGTGTAGCAGATTGAGAGCAAGATGGGGAATGTCAAGAAGCTAAATGTCTCATCCTAAAAGGTGTACATATATAAATACACACACAGGTGTATATATCTATCTACCTATCTATCCATATATATATATATATATATATATAAATAAATATATATATATATATATATATATATATTATAATTTTCTAGAACTTTGGTTCAAACATTTTACTTTATCATGCCATGCAATATACGAGTAAAATAGAAGGATTGTCACAATATGAACTCTATATATATATATATATATATATATATATATATTCCTGTCAATCAGTCTAAGAAAATAAACAGTCTTGTCCCACTTTTAAAAGAAACAGAGGCAACAACAAAATGGAAAAAAGGACTAGCCAATAAAAAGATGAGCTCAAGTCACTTTAAAAAATCTTGACCAGCATGATAACTAAGGCTACCGGTCACCTCGCAATCAGAAATCTAGTTAATCGGGAGATGAACTTGCCAACCCAAATTTGGATGCCAAGAGGTTATATGATGATGACCCAGCAACCTCACTGCCGATTAGCAAAAGTAAAAACTTGTTCTGGTTACGTAAAACTGGAGGTTCTTGCGAGGGCGGCCCCACTACTACTCTTTACGTACGTCAGAAGCTAAGGGAAGTTCTTGTGCATCGTAAACCCTTACTTTCTGTACCTTCTCTGAATAGAGATTCTAAAGCGGGGTTTACACGGTCGAACGGTTCGTCGAAATCGGTTGTCGAACCTGCTTTTCAAACGGTTCGCAGAGGTGGAATCCGTCACAAATGCATGATTTTTGTGGACAATGAAGCCCGGCCCACAAAAGTTGGGCAAGAATAGACATTCTTCGAACCGTTCGACATCCAAATACCCCGTTCACTCGTTCGAACAACACTTCAAACCACGAACCACGTTCGACAAACCGTTCGACCGTGTAAACTCGCCTTAAGACTGTTAAAATTTTCAAAATGAATTAATGTTTCGTTGAAAATGAGAGAGAGACATAATAATCAAATAAATGAATATAACTCCCATATAATAGGAATAGAAAAAATTTCCTCCTAACCAAAATCAAACTAGTTATACAAGATTACTTCTACTTGTTTTGGCTACAACATCGACAAAAGACGTCTCTAATATTATGATCTTGTGATTCCCGTGTCCAGAAGCGATGTGGATAATGATTAATTAAACGTAAAATATAAGTACATTTTCAGCCTAATTGAAATAATAATAATTGAAACAATTTAAAACATGATAACGCAATTGAGGCCATGATAACTGAAACAATTACCTTTAATAACGACATAATTACCTATACAAAAAAACACATACACCCAAGTGCTTTCAAGTACACACGCACACACATAGGGCAGTGTGTGACCTGCCCACACAAAACACATAACTCCAACACCTCTTGACTTTTTCTAATCGCTTGGCACCTGAGTTTCTTCTGTACAATCACCGTTGACCCTCAGTGCCTATTCTCCCTACCCCTACTAACGTATGAGACCCCGGGACCCCCCGTGAAGTGGGTGAGTCCAATGGTTTAAGGCAAGGTCCCGGATCAAAACAGGTTCCTGAAGATCATCGGGGCAGCATGCCCCTTGAGACATATGGTGGGGAATCCTATTCATTCCCAACTAGACTTTAGCTCTTAAAGAAACTCTTGGCATAGCGAGGGGTGCCAAATTGAAGGGAGGTGGACTGCAAAGGTCGTTCGCAATGCTCCAATTGATAGTTATGCAGGTAACGATGTATTCACGAAGTATTGAAGCAAT
>NC_090754.1:75407810-75415310 GCF_036898095.1 Palaemon carinicauda
GTTTGGAAGACACAGTTCGATGCCTTTCATAAGATAATGGTACCAACTGATACCTTTTAGTGGAAATAAAAAGCAAAATAAAAAAAAGAGAAAAAAATGTCATGATAATAAAACACTTCAAACCCTTTAATTTATTGAAATTCGAAAATAAAAAAGATAAAAATAATTCCTTGAAATGAAAAAATATTTTACCCTAAGATACTTCTTAAATAAATACAAAAAAAAAAAAATGCTCCCTGCCTTCGGTCTTTGTTTAAAGAAATTTTATCTTCACGAAAATAAGTCGCCTTTTAAATTTTAAGTTGCCTCTACTCAAAAATAAAAGAAAGAATATCACTTGCATAACAATATTTCTCTATACCGTTGTGTCTGTGTTCTTTCCGCCTCAGAATTGGATACTTGAATACTAACTAAAATACTCAAGTGCGTTCGAAAAATTATTATATACGAAAATCTTATTCTAAACGGAAAACTTTTCTATAAAAAATAAAGATATCTCCTATGAGACAAAAAAGGCGAAATAAAATAAAAATCTTGAACAATCTAAAATAATGCATTCAATTAAAATAAATAAAATACGAGATCAACTCGCACAACCAAATGCATTGCGTGACGCAGAAATAGAATAATAAATGAATAATAACAAGAAAATATTAACCGGCTGTGGTAAACAAATAAATAAATATAAATTGAAATTACTTGTAATCAGAAACGTGTTTCTTAAATCGGAGATAGATACCAATTATATAGTGGACTTCAGAGAAGAGAAAATGTATACAAAAGAACTTAATTTCTCTTGATTGCTGAGACGAATTAATAAAAGTTTGAGATCCACTAAAATCATTAGCATCTTGAAGAAAAAAACCGCTTATACAGTACATTACTGTATTACAACATCTCTAAAAGTGAGGAACCTCCCTTATTTAATAAAGAATAAATGCCTGACTCTATATATATATATATATATATATAAATATATATATATATATACAGTATATATGTATATATATATATATATATATATTTATATATACATATATATACACAGTATCTATATACATATATATATATACACTATGCATATATACACACACACATATATATATATATATATATAACTAATCGATCTCACTCCGTCCCTTCGTTAGGGGGAGAGGGATAAGTCATACCCTGGTGAGAGGGGCTGTAGTTAGGAAAGGGGCAAGGGGTGAGAAGGATTGAATCTGTATGCGTGCATATCTATCTAGATATTTATCCGTGACGGATCACGTACATTAGTGTTTGATAAAAGAAAACCCCCTTTGGAAGTATTAAATTAATCTTGAATAAGAGAAAATTACTCTCGACCACTGAAAGGCCATATATATTTCGACCTATCTTCATTTTTCGCTTATTTAAAAGAACATTCTATGATCGATCATAAATAGGCAACTGAGAAGTCAAAACTTTTAACCCATTTTATTAAGACAAAAAACATTTTACTAACATTACTTGAAAAAGTAATTTGACTAATATCACTTAAAAAGCAAAATGACTAATATCACTCAAAATGTAATATCCCTTAAAAAATTAATAATATCACTTTAAATAGTACTATGATTAATATCACTTGAAAAAGTAATTTGACTAATATCACTTAAAATATTTGAGTAATATCACTTTGAAAAATTACTAATATCACTTTAAATAGTACTATGATTAATATCACTTGAAAAATTAATTTGACTAATACTACTTAAAAAGTGATAGAACTATCACTTAAAATGTAATATATCTGACTTCACAATAAATCAAATAAAAACCCTTTAAATTCTATAACAATTAGGTTATGACCAATTCCAATTCAAAATCCTTAAGGCTACTAAAAAACAAAGTAATCACTTTGATTTAAAGACTTAAAACTTCTTACTTTAAACGTCCTTTCAACAATAAAAAAAAATTTTTCGAAAGGACATGATAATTAAGACAGACCCTCTCTCTCTCATATATATATATATATATATATATATGTATATATATAAATATATATATATATACATATATATATATAAATGAGAGAGAGAGAGAGAGAGAGAGAGAGAGAGAGATAGTTAAATAAATAAATAGACATAATTAAATTGAGATCACTTTGAAGCAATTAGACTCATATATATATATATATATATATATAATTTATAAACAGCTTTTATACGTTATTATACCTGAACCCTTTAAAACCAATTAAAACCAAAATCAAACGCAGGAGCCCTAAAATTCAAAGTAATTATAATAATGCAACTTGTACATAGTCAAGACTGTAGACATTTACCCCAAAATTAATATGATTTTCATAAAAAAATTTTTTACCAAAAGAGAAAATTACTGCGTCATAATCTACGAAAATGTCCGTCACAAAGCATGATTATTTTTTCATAACTAAAATATTAATCTCTCCCTAAGATGGAGAATGAGAAAATCAGGGAGATTCGTTGAACGTCATTGATCATCTACTTCAGGAATTCATTACCATCGCCAAAGAAGTTCGAAGGATGTTATATTTTCGCCCCTGTTTGTGTTTGTGTGTGTGTTTGTTTGTGTGTTTGAGAACAGCTTCCAGGCCCCAATCTTAATCGTAGGGTGATGAAACTTGTTTCTTATGAGATTTGTGAAAACAGAACGTTACATTTTTTCATATAATACTAGCAAAATAAAATATCACAACTCTCCGCTACTCTAAATAGTTTTTTAGAGTAAACTTTTCAAAATCAAAATAAGGAAATTGTAAAACAGTGCTTATATATAAGATAATTTAGTTTACATTTCCTAACTATAGACCTGTTATCCGAAATCCTTATGGGTGTCTAATCACAATAATATGTATTCATATATATATATATATTTATATATATATATATATATATATATATTTATATATTATATATATATATATATATATATATTATATATAATTCATATATATAAATATATAAATTATATATATACATATGTATACACACATACACAAACACACATTATATATATATATATATATATATATATATGAATACTCCCACTCTCTCCAACCGAGGGACGGGAGAGACCGAGTATTTCAAGGTCTAACATTACCGCTGAGCGTGACCTGAAAATATATTGTATTTAGCCAGACACATGCTCTTTATTATATAGGGTTAATATATATGCCACTAAAGATTGTGAACTTATTTGATGATACTTACAAATAAATGGTATAATATTATTATTATTATTATTATTATTATTATTATTATTATTATTATTATTATTATAACTAGCTGAATTACAAACCTAGTTAGAAAAGCAGGATGCTATAAGCCCAAGGGCTTCAACAGGGAAAAATAGCCCAGTGAGGAAAGGATATAAAGAAAAAGAATACATAAAAAGTAATAACCAATCAAAATAAAATATTTTAAGAAGTAACAACATTAAAAGAGAAATATATTTCAAGTAATCATGAAAAAAAGGAAAAAAAAAACATGTCAAACACGGTAAATATAAATAAATTTCCTAAACGAAAAAAAAACTTCTCGAGGCAGAATCCTACAAAGGTAATAATCAATTACTTCGAATCCCACCTCAGGTAATGTTCAATTAGGCGTTTCGAGATATTTATCAGATAAAGTTTCGTTCACGACTGGGAGAGAGAGAGAGAGAGAGAGAGAGAGAGAGAGAGAGAGTCCTGGTAATCCTCTCAAAAACCAAAATACTTAGAGATAATCCTTTTTAAAAACTAAAATATTTGGAGAGAGAGAGAGAGAGAGAGAGAGAGAGAGAGAGAGAGACCTGATAAGCCTCTTAAAAACTTAAATACTTAGGGGGAGAGAGAGAGAGAGAGAGAGAGAGAGAGAGAGCCCTGATAATCTTAAAAACTAAAATTTTTAGAGACAGAGTAGTGATAATGTACTTGAAAAATAAAATATCTGAGAGAGAGAGAGAGAGAGAGAGAGAGAGAGAGAGAGACTGCTGCGTGAGAAAAGGGTGGAACTCTAAAACACGACTTGGAGACAACATAAATCATGATTCTTTCTCTACGTGTCTCTCCAGACACCAAAATCAACCGGTCAGCTAATCCATCCATCAAAATCTTTCGCCATACGTGTACTTGATGGCAGTTCAAAATGAAAATTGAAATTTTTCAACCGTAAACAAGAAAAAAATGTGAATATTTTACATGAAATGGCAATCCAGGGTGTCGAGTACCGTGTGACCGATAAGAAATGATATATTGTCTACATATAAACAAAGGGAGAAAGACAAGAAGACTTCATATTTCATCAATTTCATTCTAATTACCATGTCGGTCAGTTAATATTATCAATTTAATTTTAATCTATATGTGGGTCAATCAATTTTGTCAAATAGCACAAAAAAAAATATATGACGATAAACAGATATAAAGAGAATTTTTTTAACACTTTTACCCATATATTAATACATAAAGATATGTAGAGGTGCTGTTGTATGGTGCCTATACAGTATATAAAAACTATGGAAATTTATGAAAACAAATTATTGAAATATACTCTACGGCTGTCTATTTATAGTTTAACATTGAATTGTCCAAAATTGCGCCGATTAAAATTCTCATTAAACGCAAAAGAATAACTACTTGAAAACCTATTATTGTAAAATTTCAAAAATTTCAAACTAATAATACCCAAAAAATCTCATGATGAATAATATAGGACCCAAGAAAATATTTCAAACTGATAATCAACACTACCATTAGCAGAGTGGCGAAATGAAAAGAGCATTATATATATCTTATTTCCTTTCCTCAATGAAATATTTTACCTCTTGGAGCCCTTGGCCTTGGGGCACCCTGCTTTTCCAACTACGGTTGTAGCTATAATAATAGATAATAAATAATAAATGATAAATGATAAATAAATAAAAAATAAAAAATAAAAAATAACAAATAATTATAGTAATAATAATAATAAATAATAATAATAATAAATAAAGATAATAATAATAAATAATAATAATAAATAATAATAAATAAATAATGGTAATAAATAAATAATAAAAAAAAATAATAATAATATCATGAAAACAAAATTAAAACATTACCTACAAGCATTAAATAAAGCAACACTGAGAAATGATTAAATAAAATCAGAGAGACTTACTTCTATTACCTTCTAATCCCGCTAGGATCAACCTAAACCAATGAGAATATAATAGCTAAATACTTCGAAAAGATAAGGTTTAATTAAAGGGGTTTTATGGAATGGATATTCAGCATGACGACTTCTAGACACCCGTTGATAGACCGCAAATAAGACCCGTCATATGCAAATGAAGGCCGTGGAATGAGTGCCACATAAAGGCTATGAAGTGAGTGCCACACGCAAGCTACCTTGCCTCAACCTCTTGCGTAACAGGACCTCGTTAGTAACATTCTTAGAAGCTATAATATTCTGTATGACGATCCAGTTTTAAATTGCCTTTTTAACAAGGAGAAATTACTTCCAAAAGATGTAGCTGAACTTGGTATTAAAGAATATTTACACGACCAACAACAACAACAACGATTATCATTATTAACACAATAAAATCTTCAGAGAAAATAAAATGTTTCTCTAAATGGTTCAAGAGAACTTTCATTCTTCCACAGTATAACAACAGCAAAAACACCCATTATTATTCGCATTACAATAAAATCTTCAAATAAAATAAACACTTCCCCTGCAGATAGGTAATTTCAGAGAACTTCCATTTTTTTCATCTTGCTATTCAACCTTACTGCTACTTCATGCTGCAATTTTTGGGTTTCCCTTCAATTCCACCTATAGATCTGGATACAGCATTTCATTTACTTTCAGAATCTCTAGATTTAGAGTACAATACTCTCTCTCTCTCTCTCTCTCTCTCTCTCTCTCTCTCTCTCTCTCTCTCTACCATGCTACAATACTGAATAACCAAGTGACCCGGTCCCCAGACCTAGATAGAATCAAGTTGAATGCAGTATTTGGTTGAGTAGTTGGGTATTTTGAAGATTTCTTGAATGTGAAAAATGTAAAAGAAGCAGAACAGTATGACATAAAGTGTAACACAAGTTTGAGAATGTTGGTTGAGGAATTTTTGAAGACACAAGGAAGACCAACTGGAGTTCAAGGAATTCCAAGTTAGAAAAATGCTGGAGTTTAAGGGTAGTAGGTTGGCTAGGGCACTAGACACCCGTTGAGATACTACCACTAGAGAGTTATGGGGTCTTTAGATTGGCCAGACAGTACTACATTGGATCCCTTCTCTATGGTTACAGTTATTTCCCTTTGTCTACACACGCACACCGAATAGTCTGACCTATTCTTTACACACTCTCCTCTGTCCTCATACACCGGACAACACTGAGATTACCAAACAATTCTTCTTACTTCACTGTACTTGTTCAGTGGCAACTTTTCTCTTTGTAAGGGTAGAAGACTCTTTAGCTATGGTAAGCAGCTCTTCTAGGAGAAGGACACTCCAAAATCAAACCATTGTTCTCTAATCTTGAGTAGTGCTATAACCTCTATATCATGGTCTTCCATTGTCTTTTGGGTTAGAGTTCTCTTGCTTGAGGGTACACTTGGGCACACTATTCTATCTTATCTCTCTTCCACTTGGTCTGTTAAAGTTTTTATAGTTTATATAGGAGATATTTATTTTAATCTTGTTGCTCTTCTTAAATTAAAATATTTTATTTTTCTTTGTTTCCATTCCTCACTGAGCTATTTTCCCTGTTAGAGCCCCTGGGCTTATAACGTCCCGCTTTTCCAACTAGGGTTGTAGCTTAGCATGTAATAATAATAATAATAATAATAATAATAACAATAATAATAATAATAATTGGATTGAATTGCTGACCAGGGTTTGTAAGGTATGTCTAGATGCAGGAAAGGTAACACAAGAATGGTCAAGTAGGGGATAATGCTGTGAAAGCTTTCTGTACAATGGAATAAAACAATGAAAGAATAAAGTTGGCAGTGACCCTTGTGTGGTATTTTTCACTGGAGCCATTCTTTGGGAAGGATCTTAACATAAAACAAATAATTATTCCAAACTAAACACACAGTAGTTACACCAATTTACCTCATAAACTTATTCAATCCAAAATTATACATTGAATATTCGTAGCAAATGCTCAAGATTTGGAAGTAATAGACGAGAAACGATAGTATTCAGTTACTATTTACATTCTATGCCATAAAAATGTATTTAGTAACTCAAGATAATTACAGTAGAGTAATATTAATCAGCAGAAACCATTTCCAACTTAAAACAAAACAAATAGCAGTGTCTCTGCTCGAATGTCGATTTCATCATACTAACATATACCAAACGAATAGGCAATCACCTAACGAGGACATTCAAAACATAAACAGCTTTAAACACAGAGCAGGTTGAAATTAATAACAGTCCACGATGAGAGGCCTGAGGTGAAGAAACAATAAATAAATCCTTACAAAACCCGGACAAACAAACACACACACAGTTCAT
>NC_090754.1:75422810-75432810 GCF_036898095.1 Palaemon carinicauda
ACAACTGATTTTGCGGACGATAATTTCAAAAAGTCCAGTTTTTTTTTTTTTTTTTTTTTTTTTTGTGGGGGGGAGGGGAGATGTTAACGGGCCATAGACTCCCTCCATAGATAAGAAGAGAGAGAAGCGCAAGTCATATAACGGCCGTCGACATTTATTTGTTGTTAATATATTGCTGAATTATTAAAGTCTTCGTTATTCTAGACAATATTACTTGACATATCTCTCTCTCTCTCTCTCTCTCTCTCTCTCTCTCTCTCTCATATATATATATATATATATATATGACTAAACTAAACCACATAAAGTAAATGAATGCCGCAGTAATAAATCTAAAACAGTACTTTTATTAGAGAGAGAGAGAGAGAGAGAGAGAGAGAGAGAGAGAGAGAATATCAGCGTAACCCATTGCAATTATCAATAATTAATCGACAATAAGTGAACAAAAGAACAATCATTCAGGAACTGCCGGACATTCCAAGAAGAAGCGCAAAAGCGTAAAAAGAGAGAGGCCATTTGAAAGCAGACCATCATGATCACATCAATTGAAACCATCAACGTGTACGTAACAAACGGTGACATCTGATTGGCGAGTTTCAGAGCAAGCAATCGGCCAATCACCATCGAGGGGAAACATGACCGACCTCATCGTGCTGGGTGGAATGCAGTCGAGTCGTGTTTTCTTTTTTTTTCTTTTTTCTTTCATGTTTTTTAATTCTTCTACCAACAAAAATTGGATGGGATGAATGTATTGATTTAGGCCACATAGCACAGCACTGGGACCATATGGTTGGACAGCTAGATTGAAGAAAGGAAGTGATAAAGGAGATAAAGAAGAAAGCTAAAAAGTGAATTTTGCTGTAATTCATTCACTATCTCCCTGATCCTTGTCCAAGCTGTCGATGACCATTGATGTTGCGACACAAATTGATAAAAGCGATTCTCTAATGATTTTATTCTTCTGAAATTGCAATTAGTCTCTCTCTCTCTCTCTCTCTCTCTCTCTCTCTCTCTCAACAGCGATTCTCTAATGATTTTATTCTTCTGAAATTGCAATTAGTCTCTCTCTCTCTCTCTCTCTCTCTCTCTCTCTCTCAACAGCGATTCTCTAATGATTTTATTCTTCTGAAATTGCAATTAGTCTCTCTCTCTCTCTCTCTCTCTCTCTCTCTCTCTCTCTCTCTCAACAGCGATTCTGTAATGATTTTATTCTTCTGAAATTGCAATTAGTCTCTCTCTCTCTCTCTCTCTCTCTCTCTCTCTCGTGCATTTGGAATTGATACCAGCAAAGGATCTCTCAGCATGCGTGATCAGATGATAACCATAAAATGCATAGATCGATAGAGGAAAAAATGAAGAAAGAGGCAGAATACGCTGTGGGAAAGGTCATCCCAGATCTATTGGGGTCGTCATTAAGTAGTCAATATGACAAATAGCAGTTGATACGTTGGTCGTACAATCAAAAGTTCTTCGGTTCTTCGGCCGCAGATGCCAACCACATTGGTGCTACAGAAAAAAAAAAAAAGGGGGGGGGAGTACACACGGTCGAGCACACATACTGTATATTCGCGTACGTCTCTTATGTAAAAATGTATATATATATATATATATATATATATATCATCATCATCATCATCATCATCTCCTCTTACGACTATTGACGCAAAGGGCCTCGGTTATATTTCGCCAGTCGTCTCCATTCATTATCTCCTATATCAAGCCTCATAGTCATCAGCCATATAGGTCTTGGTCTTCCAACTCTTCTAAAGCCTTATGAAGCCCAACAGAACGTTTAGTGAACTAATCTTGGGGAGTGTGAAGAGCATGTCCAAACCATCTCTATCTACCCTTCACCATGATCTCATCCACATATGGCGCTCGATTAATCTCTCTTATAGTTTCATTTCTAATCCTGTCCTGCCATTTAACTATCAACATCCTTCTGATGCTTTGTTCTCAGTTCTACTAAATCTATTAGAGATTGTTTCTTTGTCATAACATAGCTCGTGTCCATATAGTAACACTGATCTCACTAAACTGATGTATAGTCTGATCTTTATAAGTAATTTCATGCGATTTGATTATCAAATTTTACTCTTTGATTGTTATAATATGACTCATGTCCATATAGTAACATTGACCTCACTAAACTGATGTATAGTCTGATCTTTATAAGTAATTTCAGGCGATTTGATTTCCAAATTTATTTAATCTGGCCATTGCCTGATTTACTTTTTTCAATCTTTCACTGAACTCTAATCTTAAAGACCCTGTATATTTACGAGATTCTACCTCATTAATCCTTTCTCCCTCCATTGATATTTCATCTTCTACTGCATACTCTGTTCTCATCTATGTTTTCTAGTTATCTTGAACACAACCTCGTAAGACATTTCATGCATTCTGGTAAGCAAGCATTGCAAATCCTGTGGTGTTCTGCTAATAAGGACAGCATCATCAGCATATTCTAGATCTGCTAATTTCCTATCACCAATTCAGTCCACTCCCTTTCCACCCTCTCCGACTGTTCTACGCATTACCAAATCCATGAGGAGATAAACAACATAGGTGACAACACATTCCCTTGGAATACTCCACTGTTCACGGGAAATTCATCTGATAGGACTCCATTAATATCAACTTTGCACTTGCTATGCTCATGCACAGACTTAATCAAATTCACATATTCAAGATGAATTCCAAAATAACGTAAGACTTTCCACAAAATAGGCCAGTGCACACTATCAAAAGCTTTTGTTTATAGTCGACAAATACCATCAAAAGTGGATTTCTTTATTCGACACACTGCTGTACCACATGTCTTAAAATGAAAATATGGTCAGTACTTTTACTACCATTTCTGAATCCTCCTTGTTCATCTCTCAGCTTTTCTTCAATCTTTCTCTCTAGTCTCTTTAGAATAAGCATGCTATATATTTTCGTCACAACTTCTGTAATTTTGCAATCAGTAAGGTCTCCCTTTTTTTGCCATTCTTTACAAACACTTCTTGCTCCCATTCATCAGGTTTTGCCTCTTCACGCCATATTCTACAAAATAATCTTCTAAGTATTCTGGGGGCCACATCATTTTTGGTAAATATCATCTAAGCAGTTATTCCATCGTATCCATATACTTTCCATCTCCCGAGTTTTTTAATGATGGCTTCGACTTCAAACACAGTGAACTCATTCATGGACAGATCAAGGACTTCCTTACCTTCAGGAATATCAATCAAATTATTCCCTTCATATCTCCTATTATGACCTCACGAAAGTGTCCCATCCAACGTTGCCTTTCTTCATATTTTGTTGTTAAAACAGACCCATCTCTCTTTTTGATGGGTATATGCTTCTTCTTCTTTGCCTCAGAAGAGATTTCATTAATAATTCTGTGAGCAATTCTTACACCATAGCCACCCGTTGAGATACTACCGCTAGACAGTTGTGGGGTCCTTTGTGTGGTAAGACAGTACTGCATTGGATCCTTCTCTCTGGTTACGGTTGATTTGCCATTTGCCTACACAGATCGAATAGTCTGGCTTATTCTTTACATATTCTCCTCTGTCCTCACACACCTGACAACACTAAGATTACCAAACATTTCTTCTTCACATAAGGGGTTACTACAATGTAACTGTTCAGTGGCCACTTTGCTCTTGGTAAGAGTAGAAGAGATTCTTTAATTATGGTAAGCAGCTCTTCTAGGAGGACACTCCAAAATCAAACCATTGTTCTCTAGTCTTGGGTAGTGTCATAGCCTCTGTACCATGGCCTTCCACTGTCTTGGGTTAGAGTTCTCTTGCTTGAGGTTATACTCGGGCACACCATTCTACCTTATTTCTCTCCGTTTTGTTTTGTTAAAGTTTTTATAGTTTATATAGGAGGTATTTATTCTAATGTTGCTGTTCTTGAAATATTTAATTTTTCTTTGTTTCCTTTCCTCACTAAACTATTTTCCCTGTTGCAGCCCCTGGGCTTATAGCATCCTGCTTTCCGAACTAGGGTTGTAGCTTAGCAATTGATAATAATAATAATAATAATAATAATAATAATAATAATAATAATAATAATAATAATAATAATAATAATTTGTCAGCCTCATCTGCTATCCTGTCTAAATATTCTCTCCAGTCATTTCTGTCTTTTCTTTTGACCTCACTATCAATACTGGAATACTTCGCATGCTAGACTTTGTCATTTTCATTACTTCCTCGAAAACTTTCAACAACCGATTTCTGTCTTTGTCTTCTTTTTATAGTATCCCAAGTATCATTTGATATCCACGGCTTTCTGTTGTAACTGCGTGTCCCAAAACTTCACTTATACATCGTTCACAAACTAAACCTATAACTTTTTACTTCTATGAATATTCTTCTGCACTTAAGAATCGGAGATATACTATGATCTGCTGCACGTCTGAATCTTACAAATATCTTATGAGACACTCCTTTTCTCCTTTTCATTACTCCTAGTGATGTGATTATATGAATAATGAACAAGTACTGATCTCCCTCCCTCCCTCTCTCTCTCTCTCTCTCTCTCTCTCTCTCTCTCTCTCTCTCTCTCATATTTGACCCACAACAGTACACTATTAACCAGGTAACAATTTCGTGACTCAAGGAAATACACACACACATACATACATACATTATATATATATATATATATATATACGGGAGAGAGAGAGAGAGAGAGAGAGAGAGAGAGAGAGCCTTATTGCCTTATTTTAGGCAATAAGGCAATAAGAGGCAATAAGGCAATAAGAGAGAGAGAAAGAGAGAGAGAGAGAGAGAGAGAGAGAGAGAGAGAGAATCTGTGTGTGTGTGGGGTCAGTCGTATTTCAAATAAGTAAAATTGATCCATTACCAAACTGGCAATTGCACCTCCACTTGACAAGGTCCCACATCCGAAATGACAACTTCGAGGCTAAAAAAGTAAACTCCATAATATCACCTGTGGTCCTGTCGTACATACGCGGCCATGGATGAGACCCTTCATCTGTGAGAATAATACCCAGTTTTATCACACAAAATTGAATCTTCTTCGATGACAATAAAAATGAAAAACGGACTGGAACTGGAAATGTTACAGACGTAAAGATGAGGAAAGTGTCTCAAGGAATTATCTGTTGAGGTTGGTACTGCTTGTCTCTGATTCTACTTTTGCGACATAGGTCACAAGAGCAACGGGATTTCTAATTCCATTATTATTGCAATGAATATTATTACATTCTAAGCTACGACCCTGGTTGGGAAAACAAGATGCTATAAACCCAAGGGATTCAACACGGAATAAAATAGCCAAGTGAGGATGGAAACAAGAAAACAAATAAACTACAAGAGAAGTAATGAACAATCCAAAAAAAATAATTTAAGAATATAACAAGCATTAAATTAGATCTTTCTTATATAAACTATAAAAAGTTACAAAATTCAAGAAGATGAGGAATAAGACAGAATAGGTATGAGTAAACTAAGTTGATTTCCAACCATCATAAATAATAAAAACATAAATATAAAAAAAAAAATTATCGAGAATAGCAAAGGGTTCAACGCAATACAGCCAAAGGTAAAAAAAAAAGCGTAGAAAACTAGAAACTAGTAAAAGTTCTTACTAGACGCCGACAACGACCAATAATCAGAGGTCTCCATCTCAAGAACTAGAGCTAAGGATTTCTTCATAATAATTACAGGGAGACAAAAAAAAAGGTAAAAAAAAAAAATACTGATGCAAATGTGACGCTTTTCTTGCTGTGCTGTTTGCTATCCATTTGCAATGACTTGAAATTCCTCATAGTACCACATGATATCTATATACATATATATTTATATATGTAAATATATATGTATATATATGTGTATATATATACATACACATACATATTTACATATATAAATATATATATACATATATATATACATACAAATTTATATATATATATATATATATATATATATGTAAATATCACGCACGAATGGCATTTAATACCGAATTCTATCTTGGGAATATATATCCACTTGGAATTTATTTTATGGTAACAGCTTCTGGCCGGATGGAGATTCGAACCCCCACCTGTTCGGCTGGAAACCATGCCTGCAGTGACTCTACCGACTGTGATTGAAATCACGTGTGCTTGTGATATATATTCATAATATATCTATATATATATAAAGCCATTTTATCTAAAAAATAAAAATATTCAATCAGACGGTTCTACCAGTAATAACTTATACATCAGGAACTCAAAGAGCTGTGGAAAGAATAATGAAGGGAATAACACTAAGACAGAAAAAGAGCGACATGGATATGCGAGCAAACTTAAGTACACAATATTCTAACATGTAAGAAAAGGAAATGGGCATGGACAGGACATAAAAAGAGATTGACAGATAATAGATAAGACATCAAGAACAACAGAATGGGTCCCATGATATTGTAAAATTAGCAGGGAAAAGAACTGTCATAGAAAGGCCATAAACAGAAGCGAATGAATGGGCATGTCTAAGGCCTTTGTTCTGCAGTGGACTTATTACGGCTGATGATGATCATATATATATATATATATATATATACAGATATATATATAGATGGATATATAAATATATATATATATATATATATATGTATATATATAGATAGATTAATATAGAAATATATTTCATATATATTTATATACATATATATACTGTGTGTGTATATATATATATATATATATATATAAAAGGATCCACAACGTGCCAGCTTTGTCCTTTTTTTTAAAGAAGTAATTTAATGATTTCTCCTGTCAAAATGATTGAGTATAAAGACTTGATCCTACGCATAAGGTAAAATCATGTTACTTATCACAAATAAGTTACAGTTGAAATTATCGACTTATTATAAAGGCAAAAGAAATCCTCCTCCAATAAGATAAATGTATTAATAGCGACTATTTGCTTGCTTATATAAAGACACCATGAAATAAAAAAAAAATAGTTTCTATAAATGAATGCTAAATAAATCAGAAAAAAAATGAATTAAATGAATTGAAATGGGACTCCCGTGATCACAAATTAGCCCTTTAGTAACACGTTGAACTCTGAGCACCATCATTAAAAAGGTAATACAATCAACCAAAGAAGGAGTAGACATTCACTTAGGCAGATTTCTAGGCATATCTTTGAAATTCTTGGAACTACTGACATTATTTATGCAATTCTAAAACCTCTAAGTTTTACTTTGACTCCAATTGCTAGTATTGTTAATTTACTTTCTATTACCGCTTTTTTTATATGATTTCGTTGCCATTGCTCACCGTGCATATAAAAACGTTGGGGTCACTGAGGCCCTTCAGGGCCAAAGTGCCACTGAGGGATAAAACCACGAAGTTTTATTACAAAATCAAATTTAAGAGGTTGGAGAACAAGATGGAAGAGAGGTAGTAGAAAGGAGGTAGTATTTGGACGGCTTTAACCCAAAAACTGATATACGACACATTTGAAAACTTAGCACAAGGCTAACTCGAACCCCAGGGCCTGCTATGATCAATCAGAAGTGTCAACTTTCCGCACCAGAGGGTTAATTGCCTGTCTGATAGTTTTGTTATATCGGTGATAAACATTTAGAGCTGCAAATTTTCTCCTACGCAAGAGATTAAAGCCATGACATCGATCATTTCAAATTTTGATGAATGAATGAATGATTTGAAGTTCTCTGGCATCCTGACATCGATGGTCATTGACGTTGTCAAATTTTGATGATTTGATCACAAATGATAGTTAAACCTTCCAAATTGTCTTCACATTGCAATATATAAGGGTTTGTGTCAAAGAAAACTTTAGTGGTTTGTATGTATGAAACATATTTGATTTTAATTTTCTTTTGTATGCCCCTCTTTCCAAGAATGTCTTAATCTGTTATTATTCCTTTCCAGGTATTGACAGCAGCCCCTACACTCAGTAGGGAGTGTAAGGGAGAGAAAATATAGAATATTTCCTGTTACTAGTCTGTACTAGTCTGTGATGCTGCTCTGTATTCATATAACCTGCCTTGTAACTAGAAGTAAGCTACTGTGTTGTTATTTGAGTGTGTGTCATAAACATTAATAGTTAACAGGAGCTAGTGAATTCAGATGTTAGGAAGAGAGTGACTTTCGAGTTTAGTATGAATTCAGACTTATTCAAAACCCCTTTCAAGATTTAGAGATTTCAAATCTACTGTTGACAAACTTTTCGAGAATTGTTATAGTGGGCCCGCAGAGACCTGTACGACATAGTATGCGGCTGTACTGTTCAGAGTATGATAAATTGTAAGTGACTTTGCAGCTTAGTGGTGAACTGGATATTGAAGGGACAGTATTGATTCAGGGGTAGCACAGTATTTTCAGATTTATATTTTCTTATGGGTAATTTCTTGTTTGTTTGTTATTTGTGGAGCTGGAGTGTAAACGGCTGATAATTTTGCCCTAAATTTGGTTATTGGAATTAACAGATAAATATTTACAAATAAATATTTTTTCCTTGTTTTTAGGAATACAGCATTTCATTTCAGTTCCTTACACTATGATATTCCTATCTCAGCCACTGTTTTTTTAATCTTTCAAATAAATTATAATGTTCCCTTTCACCTAATGTTCAGACCCTTACTTGAGCTTAAAACCATCTTACCTAAAGAATATAGAGCTGTATATAATATTCTTCTGATTTCCCACAAAGGAATCAACGTTCTTCTTACATGTTAATCCAGTTAGCCCAATGAAAGGTATGATAAACAACAAGACTCAAGCTGGGTCCCTTTGCCCAGTATAAATCAAGGGGTGGTGCCCAGAGCTCCGTTCTCTTGATCTGTTACTTAGCTTTTTTGGGTATTCCACCGTTGTATATTTGTTGTGTAGTGAACGTCGGGTTGTGGTCGGCATTCGGACACTAGGCAGTTCGGGTGCTACTTCTGGCCACAGTCCGCAATCCACTACAACATATCAGTTTGATTGACTCCAAAAGTGAGCGCTTTGGAACGAAACTAGGTTTCAAAAACACCTATTGTACTTTGCTAATTGACATTTACAAAAATAAGATATCGTGAAATTTCGTTGAATGTATAATCAAAAATTAAATATCAGTATGCTATATTTTCAATTTCCGTAAAATCCTAAAAAATATTTTCTTTTCCTATTGTGATACACCCATCTTATACCATATATAATATTCAATTTCACCGTGAATAAAAGTTATTCACCTAAATTAATAGTCGAAAGGACGATAGAAATTGGTAAATTCTCTCTCTCTCTCTCTCTCTCTCTCTCTCTCTCTCTCTCTCTCTACTATATATATGCCACACATTTAAAATTCTAAGTGTGATTCTTGATTGCAAATCAAGAGAGTTTTTTAGGTGTTTTATTCTACCTTGTTTGGAGTATTATTCATTTGTCTGGCGTTCAGCTGCTGACTCGCATCTTAACTTTCTGGAAAAAATCTTGTTGTCTATTTATTTACTGATTAATTCCTGGCAGTGTTATTCAGTTAGGCCTTTGTTCATATTGCATATGATTTTTTTCTTCATAATTCCGACTATCCTATGCATTCACATCATCCCATTATGTACCTAGTATACCATCCTATACGTAGTAGTATGCAAGCAGTTAATTCTAACAGTCTTGCCTTTTTCATAATGATGCTCAATACCACAATATATTCTAAAAGTTTTATTCCAGCTGTGACGAGCAGTTGAATCGATGGAACTTGAAGCTCAAACTTGTTGCGAATGCTTTTCTGTTAAACAAGTTGATATGTCTCTCTTCATAGTTCCTTTTACAGTATTTTAACGTTGTTGCTGATCTTAAAACAGTTTATATTCCTCATCAATTAGCCTACTTTTCATATATAATCTATCATTTCCTTTTCTCACTGGGCTACTTTCCCTGTTGGAGCCCTTGGCCTTTTAACATCCTGCTTTTCCAAATAGGATAGTAGCTGGCTAGTAGTAAGCAATAATAATAATAATAATAATAATAATAATAATAATA